>NW_016805666.1:7560886-7578407 GCF_001698545.2 Rhinopithecus bieti
AGAGGGGGAGGGAGGGGGGGGGGGGGGGGGGGGGGGGGGGGGGGAGGGAGGGAGGGAGGGAGGAAGGATTGAGATGGATAAACAAAACTCCATCGATGTAGTAAAGGGCAGAGAAGCAGTAGCTGTGATCCGTATCCGTCATATTTCAAAAGCTGAGTATGTAGATGTTGGGCCGATGTAGACTAAAGATGGTGGAGGAGAAATCTTGGGAGACGTAAGCTCAGAGCAAGGTTTTAGAGAAGAGGAAGAAAATGGTTTGGAGGAGAGAAGGGAGGAGGCTGTTTGAGTCAGGAATGAAGGCTGGGGCAGACACAGGGAGGAGGGAGGTCAGCTCTAGTCCTGGTTCTGGTTGTGGTCACTGCCAAATAGTCCCAGGGATCAGTCTTGCTGACTCAAGATCTTACACAGTCACTGGCTTTTTTCTTAAACTTTCCATTGAAGGAGACTTAGATCTTCTGCCCAGAAACCTGAGACTCTGGGGAGATGCCAGTCTGACTTGTGGGGAGACCCTTGCCCTCGAACACACCCTCCAACCCAGTCATCATCTCACCCTGCTCAGGGACTCAATGGGACGAACCTCGGTAGTGAGGCTGGTGAGGGGCACACACATGCCTAAAGCTCACTTTGGAAAGCAAGTCTCATCTTGTCTCTTGTCTTTCCATTTTAACAAGCTAGAGGGAATCTTACTGTGCTCCAGAGTCTCTCTTGTCTGGGGGAGAAAATAATACGGAAGGGCTCACTAGTCAAAATGAAATCCCTAGACACAACACGAGCGTCACCTGGAGCTTGTTTGCAATTCTGATTTCAGGGCCCCACTGGAGATCATCTGGATCAGTATCGCTGGGAGTAGGACCCAAGAATCGTGCTTTAACAGGCTCTCCAGGTGATTGCTACGCACACTGAAGTTTGAGAAGCACTGATTTAAGGAACAGTGTAGATAAGTCAACCTCTCTTGAGTTCACTTGCTTCAGTCTAGAAAGTTAAGGTGACTTTCTAGACCAGGGAACAGAAGTTCTTTCTAACACACAATTACGAAAGCCTTCATTTCAAAATATAGAAGATTTCTGGAGACTCCCACATGGACCAACCAGGAATAATCATAATATAAATTGAGCTTAAAAATGTAGTTCTTTGGACTGCCCTACTTTATCAGATTATTTGATTGCAAGCAAAAGAAAGGGAATCTTGCTGTCTTAAGAACAGAAGGAATTTAGGAGAAGATAGAGGATGCTCACAGAATCTGAATCAGAACCAGAAGAATCAGTCTCAGAACACCAGGAACGGAGGCAGGACCTAGGTAGAGAAACTACTGGAAAATCTGGATAAGGAGCTGCTGCGGTGCCTAACTGACCATCACAGCTTCTAGAGTTGCCTCTGCCTATCTGAGATGCACATTCCCGAGGGAGAATCTTATTGCCCATGGCACGGTCACATGCGAAGCTGTGGTCAGTGCAAAGCCGGAAACCTTGACGGATGGTGCTAGCGCCCCTCTGAGGCTGTACACAGTGGGTGTTGGGTGGTTCCTCAGAGCAGAATCAGGTACAGCTCCCAGGCATGAGGGGATGGAGCCAACAGGCCAAACAGTGGATGCTCCCTGCCTCCCCGAGCTAGCTGCGTATAACTGGACATCAGCAGGAGAAATACAGATGTGGAAGCCTTCAGAGAGATGAAAGGAAACGTGAAAGTTTTCTTAGAGTGGCTGGGGGAGTTCAAAGGCTAGGAAAAACAGAATGGAGACAACAGTATGATTGGGTGTCGTGGTGAAGGCCAAAGAGGATGGCCTAAGGTAATGACTTCAAGAAGCCCAGCTCCTGGAAGCTGACAGGGTCAGATGCACTGCGTGCCCTTGCAGGAGGGAGGGAGGTGCAGGTTCAAAGAGATGTCTGTGAGAGAAAGCCTTGGAGAGGCAGAGAGTGCAGGCGGCCAGCTTCCCTAACACACGCCTGTAATCTGAGCACACAGAAAGAGAGAACAAGCTCTTCCTCAGAAGCACTGTGCTGAGCTGGGGTGGGCGGCTGGAGAGCAGGGAAAGCGGGCTGTCGTCAGCATTTGGGTTAAGAGTGCGTGCAATGCGACAGCAAGGACCTAAAAGAGACACCAGTGCCAGGAGAGAGGAAGGAAGGAAGGAAGGAAGGAAGGAAGGAAGGAAGGAAGGAAGGAGGGAGGGGAGGGAAGGGAGAGGAGAAAGAGGAGAGAAGGGAGAGAAGGTAAGAAGGAAGAAGGGAAGAGGAAGGTTCATAGACACTACAGTATCATATATTTACAAAAATGTAGAACAAGTAGATTTGTCATTTTTCAAGAAGCTTTTAATGAACATAGCAGGCATTTATCTATACTTGTTTAATGACTGAGCCTTCACAGAGATATGTAAGGTTAGAGATGTAAATAGAATTATTTTATATAATTTATTTGTAGTAACCAAAATAATTAGCCTATCAAATAAATAGCCATCAAAAGTTAATAGTGTCTAAAATACTTTGGTAATAGTGGCATAAAACACCAATGAAAACTGACCACTTCCCTAAGAGAAATCATGAACATTTCAATCAGATAACACAGGGCCAATACCTTAGCATGACACTGACCCCAATGTGGAAGCGAGAACGGGGTCTGTGAGAGCCACCGACCAACAGCTACACTAGGCTGATTCAAAATCAAAGGCCAAGGTCCTGCACTTCACCTGCTCTGATGCTTTTATCCCCTGAGCCAGTACAGCATGAAAGTCTGAATATCATTCTATGAGTAGGGTGGGTGGGCAACAGAGAGCAAGAACAGGCCAGGCTTTGGCAAGTCCTTTGGGGACACCTTTCAAAGACACCATCTTGAAAGCCCTGTTCCCTCCAGTGGGCTTCCATCTGCAAGGGAATTGAGATGGTCCTCTTGAACCCTTAAGAAGGTTGCGGGGCAGGCGCGGTGGCTCCAGCCGATCCCAGCACTTTGGGAGGCCGAGGCGGCGGTCACGAGGTCAGGAGATCGAGACCATCCTGACTAACACGGTGAAACCCTGCTCACTAAAAAATACAAAAAAACTAGCCGGTGAGGTGGCGCACTGTAGTCCCAGCTACTCGGGAGGCGAGGCAGGAGAAAGGCGTGACCCGGGAAGGACGGAGCTTGCAAAGTGAGCTGAGATCCGGCCACTGCACTTCCAGCCTGGGCGACAGAGCGAGACTCCGTAATCAAAAAAAAAAAAAAAAAAAAAAAAAGAAGTTGCACCCACAACTAAAGGCCGAACCAGCTAAAGTAAGTCTAGGCAAGAGTGCCCTTGGAGCTAACCCTATGGCTGGCCCCAGCAGGATACCCAACCAACAATCATCCCTTAGGCAGCATTTTAAAAACATCTCCTTCCACACCAGAACACCTGACATTCCAAAATTGGATAGTAAGAAGCTGGCAAGTCCTGCCTCAGTCTATGCCCAAGGAATCCCTCTTCTGTGTAGCATCCCTGCACTCCACCCACCCTCAATACAATCCTCCCTAGCAGGACATGGGTGTGCCTTTTACCAGCCCAAGACTACTAGAAAGCACAGTTGTGCATGATTATCCCTTGCTCGTGCCCATGCTTAATTGTGCTTTATATTGGCTAGTGCTGAAGAAATATACCTCCGGAAAATGCTAAATAAATACAATTCTGAAACAGCGTATAGGGAATTGTGAGTATCAAATTAGGAACCTTGCCTGGTTAATGTCTTTGGGAGACAGATAAACATCTGTTTTTAATGTTGGGTGCAGATTATAAGTGTGTAAGTGAAGGCCTGCACATTGTAATTTACAATATGATGATTAAATGATAAATTAACTGAAGAATGCATGCAAGGAAAGAAAGGTTATAAAAAACATTTCAGAAATCCTCATATCAAAGTGAAAAGTCAATGAGCAAGATTGTGATGGATCTCCATTTCACAGTGAATTCATGGAAAATCCACAATTTCACAAGATGCATGAACAACTAAACCTGTCCATTGATCAACTCCTTTGTCATTATATTATATTATATTTATTATATTATATTATATATATTATTCAAATATCAGGAGAAAGGTGCTTTGTACATTTCTCAAATTACTTTTAAATTATCTAACTATTTTTAGAAAGGAGATCCCCACTCAGGTGAAACTTTGAAATAGAATTTAACTATAAACAAATGCTCTTTAATTCCTTCCTTCTAAATTGCAAAGGTCAGATTACTTTCTAAGGTCTGGGTTTTCTTTAGTGAGGAAGATGTGCAAATTAGGAATTAAACGATAAAGTCAGACCTCCTCATCTGGAAGCATGGCCTCTCTGCTTTTTAATAGGGCTCTTTTCCATTCGGTCTGAGATAAAGTGGCCCCAATTATTTTAGAATCCTTTAAAGGAAAAGATATCCATAAATTAACCTATAGTCTTCTCCTTATTTCACAGAGAAATTAAATTCTTATTTTAAATGACTTAAGTCGCGTTGCACAAAACCAGACAAAACTCCCTTCTGTGGTGCTACAAGAGACAGACACAGCAGCACAGAATTATGGAGCTAAAAAAGATAAATAGAAATAGATATAAACACACATCCCCCTAGCAAAATTCAATAGTAAGATCAAAGCTAAACCCTCTCCTTCACAGAGTTCCTGTTAAGATTTTTTTTCCCTCTTCTGCACCATAATCTGAGTCTTGGATACTTTGCTTCCTATTCAGCTTCAAGATCAAACAGCTCAGGCACATCTGCTGGGGTAAGGTTTGGGTTTTGTTTCATAGTTTTTTTAAGGCATTCAGTAATTGGTGAGGGTAAGATGAGAAGAGGAGTTTGAACATCAACATAAAGGCAACAACAAAATACATCATCACGGTCATTGTGCCATGGAGATGAGAGGTCGGGGGAAGACATGCCTGCATGAGGGTGCAAATGTTTGTAAAAGGTAATGCCAACATGTTCCAGGGAGAACGTTCCCTGATTATTTGCCCTAGCATTTAGAATTAACGTTTTTTAAAAAAATAGAAATTGTTTTATTTCATCTCTTTCCAAATGGAATTCTGCCTCTGGCCTGTTTTGAGAGCAAAGAGGTCAGAGGCCTGGCCTCAGGAAGCATGTGGTCTCATGTAGGAGTTAGCTATGCCCATATTCAACTGGGGCAAAAGGCAAAATGTGGTCCCCAGAAAACAGAAATCTTCTGTGAAAGTTCAGGGCAAGAAATGCTGTCTTATGACACCTGACAGAGAAGGGTTCCTGGAAGAGGTGGCATTCAAAGAGAGCCTTGAAGGATACATTACATAGGGTTTTGTTAGGGAAGTAGATGGAGAATGAGCCAGGCAGAGGGACTGGTAGAAACAAAGTGGTGCTGGAAAAATGCACACATATTTAGGGTTCAGTGTAACTGGGAAACAAGGTCTGGCATTCTGCCCTCCAAAAGCTATGAGCCCTGCTAGTTGAGGGGCTCAGACCCTCTTACAGTCATCCTAGAGCCAGCCCATTCTGTTACTTAGGTTAAGTAATGGTAAGCTGCTATAACAAATAACCCCCAAATCTTAGTGGCTTGATATAATAAAAGTTAATCTCTTGCTTAGACAAAGTCCAGTGCAGATCAGCAGCTCTCCTGGTGACTCTGCATGCAGCCCTAGGGACCCAGCCTGCTTCCATCTGCCACTAACCTGCAGTGTGACCTTGGGCAAGTCACTTCCGTGGACTTTAGATTCTTCATTTTCAAGATGAAGCTGATAGTTCTTGACCACCTACCTTGTAGTATTATTGTGACTGTCAAATGCTTAGTAAACAATAATAATTATCATGATTACAAAAGCCTCAGCACTTATTAAATTCTTACTATTCCAAAGTCACTGTGCTATGTGTCTTAAGAACATTAATTCATTTAAACCTCATAACAGTATGGCACAAAAGTTTTGCCGCTATTATTGTGATCATTAGATGGGTTTTTTTTGGCATTCATAAATCAAATATAATTGTAAAGGAATATTTCTTGAACATATCAAGCATGCTTCCTGCTTGGGGCCTCACACTTGCTAAGTCCTCTTTTGGGGATTCTCCACCCAGGTATCACCAGGGCTAAGGTCAGTCGTGGTGGCTCACGCCTGTGATCCCAGCACTTTGGGAGGTTGAGGTGGGCAGATCATGAGGACAGGAGATCGAGACCATCCTGGCTAACATGGTGAAACCCTGTCTCTACTAAAAATACAAAAAGTCAGCAGGGCGTGGTGGCAGGTACCTGTAGTCCCAGCTACTCGGGAGGCTGAGGCAAGAGAGTGGCGTGAACCTGTGAGGCAGAGCTTGCAGTGAGCTGAGATCGCACCACTGCACTCCAGCCTGGGCGACAGAGCAAGACTCCATCTCAAAAAAAAAAAAAAAAAAAAAAAAAGCAGGGCTAATGCGCTGCCTTCATTTGGGTCTCCAGCCTCAGATCATTTCTTCAGAGAGGATGTTCCTGTCTGATCTGTGTTCTCAGAGTATCCTGTCTACCCCACCATTTTCTCTATCCTCTACCCCTATTTTATTTATTTATTTTTTTACAGCATTGCAAACCCCTGACATATTGTGCTTTTGTATATTTGTTTACCGTCAGTGTCCCCAAGCTAGATTCTAAGCTCTATGATGGCAGAGACTTTGCTTGAAGTATTCACTGCTGTATCTCCAGTGCCTAAAACAGGGTTTAGTGTATAGTGGGTGCTCAGTAAATATTTGTAGTGATCCAATCTTTGTGCTGCAAAGTAGTGTGGGAAACTGATCCTTTGTTACTTTCCTTTTTCTGCAGAGAAGCTGTATCCAAAACACAACTGCATTACTTAGAGGGCTGTGAATTTAAAACGTGGACACCCTGCAGCCTAGGGTGAGGAAATCTATGCACTGCATCCTCTCAGCTCTCTCCTGGTGGAACATTAGAGGGAGGCATGCTCCCTCTCAGCCACTTCTCGGGCATCTGGGTCGCCTGTGCAGGCTTTAATCAAGTTATCATATCTGGCCAGGGTCTCCCGGATGCCGTCACTTCTGAATGAGAAAAAATTTGCAGACAAATTTCTAGCAGCAGGAAGTTGGTGCTCTCCTGCGAGGCTGCCTGAAAAGCACCTGTAACATCGGCAGCCTCCCTCCTGCTCCTGCTGGGAGCCGGCTCCAAGCCCCCGGCTTTGGGACTGGAGGGCTTTCTGCTCATTCATGTCTAGCCTACCTGCCCCTCTGACATATTGCTCTGGTACCAGTACTGCCCTGGACTGGGCATGGAAGAGACCTAAGCCCACGTCCAGGCTGGCGACATCTCCTTAATAAGCTTTCCTGAGTTGCTCTAGTCAAAGGAGAGGAAATCACAAAGCCATCAGTGCCAGCCAAGCCTGCTCGCCACATTGTCCCCATGAGCGTGGGGCATGTGAGGCAGTGCCAGGAAAGTTCACGTTAACTTACAAGAGCCCTGTTCAAAGGAAGGGCTGTGCTGGCCTCTATATGTGCCAAGCCATTTTCACTTTTAAAGTGAAAACCGGGAGAGAAACACAAAAAGCACTTTCCCCCTTTCATTGGAAAGGAAACTTTTCCCCCCAGGAAAGAGAGTTTTGCTGGAGAGAAAGAGCTGAGAGGATAAAGATATTGGCAGAGCTTAATGACATAAATCTGATTAATTTACCTTGTGACACTCTCAACAAAAAAGTGAAGGGTCAGAGCCTTGCCTGCGAACTGGTCTTTCACCTTTAGCCATGGTGGTAACAATGGGGGCCTGAGCCGCCTTTCACAGCTACCTGCTGCTTCCCACAATGAGATTGGACACAGTTTTCAGCATGATGGAGAGCACCTCCAGAACCAGCGCCCTTTGTTCTTTCTGCCTGTGGGGCGAAAAGCGCCCAGGCAAACTTCTTCACCTTCTAATGTTCACGTAGGACCAGACAAGATCTTCTGTCTCTGGGACAGAACAGAAGGGAAGGAAAACAGAGTGCTTTCTCTATGATTCATTGAGCGAACATGTATTTAACAGCTTACAGAATATACAAAGATGAGTAATCCTTGGTCCTTGCCCTAAAGGCACATAGGAGACCATGTCACTATCTAAAACAGGATGCAGTCAGCCCCTGATGTACGGGAGGTTCTCAATGCATGCTCACAGGTTGAATGATTGACTGATCTGTGAGGGCATTTTGTGCAAAGAAAGATACGACAAGAGACAGAGTCTGGAATTGCCAGATTGGGAAACTCAGAGAATGACATTCGCCTTCATCTCTTAAATCACAGCAATGCACCTAAGGAACGGGGAGTAAGCTGACCCTCCCCCTGCAGTTCACATTTCTGTTAAAAAGTATCTCTGACTATGCAGGATTTCATGGGACACAGCTTGCTTATACTGGGATGCCCATCACGGCAACTGTTCCTGGGAATGTACAGCCCCATGTAGAATACTTTCAGAGATTTCTCTGTTCCTACAAGTTGCCATATCATGTTGCAGCTTTCTCATTTTGTGTTTCACCCCAGCCTTGGAAGAACGTTTTAATCGAGGGCAACGTGTGGCAGAATGGGACACTGAAATGGGAACAAGATACTCAGTCAAGCACCGCCGGAAACTATTTATCCATGGAATTAACATTATATTCAGCCTTGTTTTGTGGTAGAATTGTGCTGTGTTTTTAAATTCACATTTCTTTCTGTCTCTTCTAAAGGCACCCAGTTTTTACAGATTCAGCACTTTCCAAGCCTGGCTGGGGCCATTTTGAACAGCTGGCAGCCACGGAGACTTGCAAACACTCCCTTGAGCAGTGGAGCTCAGCTCCCTGGAGATTTACAATGGCAGCAGATGGGCCCAGGTGGGCTCATGCGAGAATCCCAGACAGGCCCAGCTCTGTCTGCAGACTGAAATTGTGTCTAGACGGGAGGCTAGGCACACTCACCTTCTAAATTCGCTTTGAAACTGCTCAAAGTGTAAAAGGAATTTATTGATGCTGAAAGGTCTGCAGCATGCAGGCAAGACACCAGCAATTTCTCAGGAAGACAGAAGGGAAAGAGAGGAAGGAAAGAGAAAGGGAGGGAGGGAGGGAGGGAGGGGAAGAGAGAGGTGAGCTCTTAACAGAAAGTGCACGTGACAAATTAGCACAGAGCACGATTCTGCCATGCCACTGGTCTGGTCTCCCCAGCTGGTGACTGGAGCCGCTTCTGTGGGGTGCTGGTGGTCAGAAACGTTATCCACCATGGCTCAGCTCTAAGAAGGAGCAACCAATCCTCCCATATCAGCCCAGAGGGGCCTTTAGGGGTCAACGAATACTAGACACGATACTAGACACCACCAGGCAGGTGACGGTGGTGGTGGTGGTTGTCTTCGTGGTTTTGGCCAGGTTTACGAATCTGAAGCCCAAGATTTAAAGCAGACCATAGGGAGCGGCTCTGCTTGAAGTAGAAGTAGGAGGTAGCCTGGAGTCCCAGCCCCGGAGACATTTCTTCACGCTTATCCTACCAGTACTCCAGCTTCCCCCAGCTGACCCACAAAAGGCATTGAGGGTAAAACCAACTAGTTCGTTCCAAGACCCAAGCTGGCAGCAGCCCCAAGAGGAGGGAACTGACCTGAGTCACTCTGAGTGAGTGATGGCAAAAACAGGACCAGAAACAAGTCTCCTGTCCTCAGCCAGGTTCTTTCCCTCACAATCCAGGCAAGTTGTGTACCTGGGCATCACCACTTCCTGACTCCCCAGAAAAGAGATGGAGGTTGCTACAATGGCAAGAGAAGCAGGAGGAAGCCATTTGGGGCTGTGGGACCTCCCCATCCCAGGCACACATTTTGAAGCTGCAGCCGGGGAACACGTACTACATGGGGCTGAAACATCCTGAAACCATTTTGTCTGGGTGCCATATGTCTGGCATCTTAGAGATTTCATTTACATTAAAAACACAAGCATCAGCCGGGCGCGGTGGCTCACGCCTGTAATCCCAGCACTTTGGGAGGCTGAGGCAGGTGGATCACAAAGTCAGGAATTCAAGATCAGCCTGGCCAATATGGTGAAACCCCATCTCTCCTAAAAATACGAAAATTAGCCAGGTGTGGTGGTGCATGCCTCTAATCCCAGCTACTCAGGAGGCTGAGGCAGAAGAATCGTTTGAACTCGGGAGGTGGAGGTTGCAGTGAGCTGAGATCGCGCCACTGCACTCCAGCCTGGGCGACAGGGGAAGACTCTGTCTCAAAAACCTAACGAACAAAAAAAGCACAAGCATCACAATAAGGGGAAAGGCGCATGTATTTGTTCATTCAATGCTTATTAAAAGGTTTACTTGTGGTTTATTGATTTTTAAAAATAGAAAAGTAAAGGAGAACAACAAAACAATAGATCATATATTCTCCAGGCAACTTATGGCCCAATGCCGGCATGAAGCCTGGCTTAAATCGGATAGTCTTGATTATGTTGAAAGGTACATTTCAGTTCGGAAATCAATGAAAGAATCTGATATAATTTGAACAGATGAATAATGTGAGCAAAAGACGTTCCCTGGCACTTAAAAACATTGTTTTGGAAGATCATCCAGACTTGAAATTTAATACCAGATGTTGGCAACTGGAGAGAGCCTGGTTTGACAGTTTGGCAGGAAATATGAAGAAAACACAAATGGCAATTCAAAAAACAAAAAATAAAAGTTATAGCAAGAATTGCTGCAATGACCCAGTTAAGCAGTCCTGGAATGTCAGAAAGCCAGAGTTTATCACCCGTAAAGCTCAGGTCATGGAAAGGGCAGCCTGGGTCCTGGAAGGTTCCTGAAGGGTATCTGAGGGTAAGGAAAGGGAAAGTTCTTTGGTGAGCTCCCTGAGGCCGTCAGTGGTGGAGGGAAGCAGGCCAGAGAGTACGGCTGGTTTCTGTGATGTGGCTGCAGAGCCGAGAGGGAAAGTCTCTTCCAACCTGCTATTACAGCAGCTGCGGTTGGGCCCATCCTGACAGCTGGGCACTGGCAGAGAACACAGGAAGCTGGCTGACCCCAGCCATCAGCACAAGCAGGAAGAGACAGCGGTTCTCCCAAGCCCTGGATCCAGGACACACCACTGCAAACTCCCAGCAGCCTAACTGTCCTGGTTGATATTGTACCTTCCTGCTCATGGCTGGAAATTCATGTTAAAAATTTTTTTTTCAAGATGTAATTTACATGCAGTGAAATACTTAGATCTTAAGTTCTTGTTCAGATTTAGCAAGTGAATACACTCATCTTCCCCATACCCTGATCAAGACACAGAACATTGCTCTCACTCCAGCAGTTTCCCTCACGCCTCTTCCCAGTCAACTCCGCTTTGTATACACACAACATAAAGTAACCACTGATCTGAATTCTGTCACCACAGGTTACATTTGCTATTGCAGAACTCTACAGAAGTGGAATCATATAGTGTGTCCTCTTTGGAGTCTGGTCTCCTTAATTCAGTATGTTGTTAAGATTCGTGCATGTTGTTGCGTGTATGGGTAGTCGTTCATTCCTCCTTTTTTTTCTTTCTGAGTAGCATTTCATTGTATATCACAATTGGTTGTTTATTCTTTCACCTATTGTCAGAATCTGAGATGTATCCAGCATTTAGCTATCATGAACAATCTTGCTATAAACCTTCCTGTATACGTCATTGTGTGGACATATGATTTCATCCCTGTAGGGTAAATACCTAGGGGTGGAATTGCTGGGACATAAGGTAGTCACATGTCAAATTCATAAGGAAACTGATGAACAGATTTCCAAGGTAGTTTTTCTAAGTTCATATTTAAAGTATGACTATCCAGGTGGTCTATGTGATTCAGGCATGTGAATAACTGCACTGCTATGAAGCGCAGGTGGAGATGGAATAGCACAGTAATGAGTACATGTGCCTAGGGTTTGTGACATCTCAGTCACATTTCTGCTCAAGGGTCTTGGTTTCCTTATCTGTCAAGTGACTCAATTGAACAGACAATGTCTAAAGGTATTTCTCTTTCTACTATGAGATAATGAGTCTCTCATTCCTTCACTTACTAGGAAAGCAAAACAAAAATATGTTAGTGATTATTTTCTTTAAAAGTTAATATCTGCTTTGTAACCTGTTATTAGATTTGTCATCTAACAACTTCAAGCCCTGTGTCAGATATAATACTTGCAGCTGCAGATAGCAGAAAATCCAATTCCAACTGGTTTAACCAATAAAGGGGAGCTATTAGCTCATGTATCTGAAACAAGTCCAGAGGTAAGGCCAGGGCATTGACACGAAGTGACCAGGATTCCTGCTGCATGTCTCCATGGTTCTCTTGGCTTTGCTTTCTTCTTTTTGATGGCTTTGTCCTTAGTTTGGAGATAAGATGGCAGCAGTTCCAGCCCTCACTTCCATGCACAACAGAAGAAGAGAAACTATCCTATCCAGTGGTTCTTTCTTATGAATGAAGAAACTTCTTTCTCAAAAGGTTTTGAAAAACATCCCCTCATGTCTCATTGGCTGGCATTGGATTACATGTCCTTTCTCGACCAATCTCTGTGGGTAGAATAGTGCCATGATCAAATTAGCATAAGCCTGGATTCCTGGGCCAGTCAGTGATCCATTATACTCACCGACCCTACTACTATAGCTGGAATGAGGCCAGTTTTTCCTAAAGCATGTGACTATGTAGAGACAGAATAAGTGCCTCCTCTTCAAAAAAGTGTGCGCGTGTGGTAGATATTTGGTAAGCAATTAGTGTCCACATAGAGCCCTTCTTCACAGGTATAGACATTTACCACATGGCCCTTACCAGAGGGCTAACAAGGGATCATCCAGAAAAAGACTCAGAATCAAAAGCAATTTGGCAAGTGTAGCAGATTAAATATGATCACAAATACTTTGCAGCTCTGCCCATCAAATGGTGGAGTCTATTGTCCTATCCCTTGAATCTAAGCTGGCTTTGTTTTGACCAACAGAATGTGTCAGAAGCAATAGTGTGTGTAGTCCACAGCCTAGGATTTAGGAAGGTCTAAAGGTCTTCCCCTGCTCTCTTACAATATTCCCACCACCATATGAGGAAACCTGGGCTAGATGACTGAAAGATACGGGGTCACATAGAGAGGGAAGTGCAGCTGACAGCCAACTCCAAGGCTTTAGATAAGTAGGTGAGCCCTCTTAGATCCTTCAATTCAAATGACTGCAGCCACATGAGAGACCCAAGGCAAGACTAGCAGAAGAACCACCAAGCTGAGCTCAGCCAACCAATGGAATTATGAGAAATAATAAATCATTGTTATTTAAGCCACTAAGTTTGGGGTAATTTATTACATAGTAATAGGTGAGCGAGTCAGGAAGGGCATTTAAAACTCTTCTAGCCTCTCCAGTGGGTGTGGTCTACTGAGCCTATCAGATACACTCACTACTTGCTGAGATACCCGGCAGCCCATTCCATTTTTAGAGTACTTTACCAGAATGCCTTCCTACTATAAAAGCAGATTCAGCCTCCCTTGTGCTTCCTTCAGCCCTGGTTTGCCACCACTCATTGGGGTCGTAGAGAACAAGTCCAACCCCTCAACCACATAGAAGCACATCAGCTATCTGCAGTCACTCATCTCACCATGAACGATCATCCTTTCCCAAAGAGTTCTCAACCCTTTTCTATTGCTGATGGAATGGAGAATGGTGAACCTAGAGGACCAGACCAGTTAGGCGGCTATCACAATGACCAGATGATGCCATGAGGGTATCCTGAAACCCTGGGTCCATGGCTGTAACTTTCCCCTGGCAGGGCCTGGGCTGACCTATGGGAGCACCCATTAACCTGCCAATATAAAGGCAGCTTTGATTAAAGAGAAACGAGGCAAGCAAGAGGGCAGGGCTGGCATCCACTGGCTGCTGCAGGGAGGTCCATGTGAAAGAGAAGGACGGGTCCAGCAGACAGGCACTGCCTGAGATTTCTGTGCCCTGCAGGAGCTGGGGCAGGAGGCAGGGTAAGAGAGGCTACTTGTGGTACAAACTTTTCAGGTGGGCCTCTCCCTCCTTGCCCACCCTGCTGTCTTTGCAGGGGTAGTCCTGGGCCTCTACCAAGCAAGTCTCCACTGTCCCAGCAGCTAAGGAAACCTGGTTCTCAGGGTGTCCAGGGAGTCAGTGTGTCTCCCCCAGCAGCCCTCTAGTGCCCCAGGGCCTGAACCACATTTCTTTCTTCTCTTTATACCCTGAAGCACACTTGAGCACAGGGCTTTTAGGAGGCCTCAATAAATATTTGTCACCAGAACTTTGCACAGTCAAATAGAAACTGCACGTTGACACTCTTGGATGGGACTACTTCAAGCTACCCCTTCTCAGGCACCTCGGGTTCTCAGTAACCTCTGACAGTCAGCCTCTCACCCACTCCTCTGTGGGCCTCAGCAGCTGAAGGGGGATTCCAGGAGTCCTTCTGCCTGGCATATAGAGGGTGGCCCCAGTGAGGACCCAGCGTGCTGTGTGGGGAGAACACGGAAGGTGCCCTCAGGACCTGACTCCTATGGAAGGCTCCTCTGCTGTCTGTGCCCTGCTTCATGGTGGGAGAGTGGGGTGCCCTGGTGACCCCCAGACCAGACCACAGACTCAGATGCTTAGGGGGCAGGCAGCCATGGCTAAGGAAAGCAAACCTTGCTATTAAGGGAGACTAATGCCTTCCTCAGCAGATGGGAGGGCGGATATACAAAGAGGCCTCCAGGGGCAAAATAACAGTGTAAGGAAAATGGTGCTGCCTTAGGAGGCAGGAGAAGACCAGCCAGCCAGAAGCGATGAGTGTCCTGGAGTGAACTCCCATACACCTTCACTCCTTCAGCCTTTTTCATAAAATCTCTATGCCCTAACTCTTCTTCATTAGGCGGTCATGTTGCCACAAGCCACTCCTCACACAGCACCCTCCTCCCCTATACCCTGAGCAGTGTGTTTTCCTGAGAGTTTACATTTTTCCCCTTTGCAAATTTTTATCTCCAGACCCTTGAATCTGGAAATGAGAAAATAAATTAACAAGGGATTACAGTCTCAAACGTTTTCCCCCACCTTTTGCTTTAGAAAATATATCAAGAAATCATTGTGACTCTTTAGATGGATATTTCTTAAATCTACTCAGTTGAAAACTCAATGAGTGAGATAAAGGTTAAGTCAGATCCCTCAGATCCGTGTGTGCAGAAGTATGTGGAAACCGCCAGGGAGAAAGGCCCTGAGTGAGATCACTGTTACCACTTTCTGCCTCAAAATGCAAAGATGACTCAAAATGTAAAGATGCCTTTCACAGAGGTAAGATGAATAGAAAGCCAGCCTTTTGCTTGGGATGAAGCTATTATTTTTAAACTGGTCCTAAAAAGTCTGACCATTTCTCAATTTTGTGGGAAAAATAAAAGAATTCAGTAAAAGTCGTGCCATCCAAATTTGATGGTAATTAAGAAACAAAAGTATCTTCTTTCAGGGAATGAAAATTTTTTAGACAGAGGGGTCCTGGAGTGCATAAGTGATTTATCTGAAATCAAAGACATTTATTTTCTTCACTTTTCACACCACAGAATCATGAAGCTTCTAATCAGAGGGCACTAAAACCCAGTTGGCTTGTTTCAGGAAAAGGAAGGGCTGAGTACGCTCCCAGTGCCAGAAAGTCAGAGGTAATTGACTAAACTGCTTCCACGTTGGCCCCACCAAAGGGTGCAGGGTGATAAGGGTTAAATCAGACAAGTCCCAGCTCTCAGATCTGCGTGTACTGAGGTGCATGTGAGCAACCCTCCCCAAGAAGGGTTCCTTCTGTTATCTTGATGGCAGGAGTATTCAGTGCCCTTTGCATAACCTCCGAAGCCTTGAGTCTGACGGCAAAGTTTGCAGAGACTGTTTCCAGGCTGTAGCCATTGCAAGAGCTTTTGCAAAGATTAGGCTGTTTGATAAACAGATAAACTTGGAACTGGAAGGGACTTTAGAGTCTGCCCAATTCAGACCTCTCGACTTTCTGTTTTTTCAAACAGAGGAGGAAGTTGCAGCTCAGAAAAGAGGCAAGAATCATCCAAGTGACACACAGTGACTTAGCAGCGTTGGGGCTGGGACGAGAACATGAGCTTCGGTCACCACCTTGCACAGCCACGGGTGAAGCCTGGCTCCTCGAAAGGTCCCCAGAGCTCTCCTTCAATCCCCGACCACACGCTTCCTCCTTCCCTGAACTGTCAGCTCCAACTAGTTTGCAGTTGCTGGCTTTACATGAGGGGAACTGGGAATAGTTGGTATATTGTTGGTTTGCAGATGGGTCTATCAGTTCAGCAGTTGAAGACAATGACCCCTTCAACCTTCGGGCTAAGAACATTTTTTTCTTAAGCTGCATTAGCATAAGAATCACCAGGGACTCTTGCTAAAATCCAGTTCCCTGGGTCCCATGTCAGAGTAGGAAGATAAGGGACTTCATTTTCGGAAGCTCCTCCGGTGACTTTTAGAATAAGGCAAGCCTGGAACTCTTTTTTTTTTTTTTGAGACAGAGCCTCGCTCTGTCGCCCAGGCTGGAGTGCAGTGGCGCGATCTCGGCTCACTGCAAGCTCCGCCTCCCGGGTTCACGCCATTCTCCTGCCTCAGCCTCCCGAGTAGCTGGGGCTACAGGCGCCCGTCACCGCGCCTGGCTAATTTTTTGTATTTTTAGTAAAGATGGGATTTCACCGTGTTAGCCAGGATGGTCTCGATCTCCTGACCTCGTGATCTGCCCGTCTCAGCCTCCCAAAGTGCTGGGATTACAGGCATGAGCCACCGCGCCCAGCCAAGCCTGGAACTCTCCCTCCTTCTTTTGTCTCCTCAGTCTGGCATTCAAGTCTTTGCTCTCAGCCTGACTTCCTGCTGATCACATTTCTATGCCTCATGGAACTTTTTGGCATTTCATAAAAATTCCATAAACTCATAATAGTGAAAGCTACCATTCACCCTGCACCTCTAGAGTACTACACAGGCAATGCTCATTGCCAGACCTCTACCAGGCAGATGAGGATACCAGCCCCCACTTACAATGAAGACCGAAGGATGGGAAGTTTGAATAACTCTTCCAACTGCACAGAATCCTCACTCTCGGCCACTTCACGGCACTGTTTCGTGAGCATGGCCTTCATTTTTCTCACACATATCTTTGTTTATGCCATTTCCTCTGCAAAACTGTCATGCCTTCTGCCTGCCATCTCTGCTTGATAATGTCCGGCTCATTCTTTCCGGCCAGCACCACTTCCCTCTGCCTCTTTTGAGGCACTTGCCACGTTATGCCTTGTGCTGGAGGTGATCGGGGGCACCTTCTACACTGGCTTTTTAATATTTTTTAGAGATAGGGTCTCGCTCTGTCATCCAGGCTGGAGTGCAGTGGCTCACTATAGCCTTGACCTCCCAGGCTGAAGCAATCCTCCTGTCTCAGTCTCTCAAGTGGCTGGAACTACAGGCACACACCACTTACACCCAGCTAATTTTTATATTTTCTGTAGAGATGGGGTCTCACTTTGTTGTCCAGGCTGGTCTCAAACTCCTGGGCTCAAGCGATCTGCCTGCCTCCACCTCCCAAAGTGCTGAGATTACAGGCATGAGCCACACACGGGGCCTACAGCCACCTTCTATCTAGCCTCCACCCTCCCTCCACACAGCAGCATGAGTGATCTTTTTTTTTTTTTTTTTTT
>NW_016805666.1:7578733-7683018 GCF_001698545.2 Rhinopithecus bieti
ACCGTGTTAGCCAGGATGGTCTCGATCTCCTGACCTCGTGATCCGCCCGTCTCGGCCTCCCAAAGTGCTGGGATTACAGGCTTGAGCCACCGCGCCCGGCCGAGTGATCATTTTTAAATATCTTTCAGGTCATCTCACTCCAGGTTCATCAGGTCCGATGGCTCCCCTCGCCCCATGAGCAAACTCCCTTGCCGTGGCCTGCACTGGCTGTCTGGCCTCGTCTACTTGGCCTACTTCTGCCCTCCTTGCTCACCCAGCCGAGCACACTGGCCTCCCTGCCAGTCCTCCAAGATGCCACACACACTCCCCTCTTCATAGAAAGGCCCAGGTATCCAAGTGACTCTCTCTGGTTTCCTTTGAGCCTCTGCTCAGACTTCCCTTTTCATAGAGGCTTCCCATAACTTCCAATATAGGAGGGTGGCTGCTTCTTGCATGCACAAATGGGGAGTCAAGGCCCAATGGAGGAAGTTTCCTCTTCAAGGTCACACGTCAGTCAGTGGCAGTCAAGACTGACACCTGAATCTCTCAGCTTCTGCTTCAGTCCCTTTACTGCTGGTCTCTCTGACCAGCAGATCCTAGAATCCATTCTTAAAGCATGGATTTGTCCAATTTCCACCAAGCACAGGCTGTGTAATCATAGACAGACAGCTTCACTTCAAAGCCTGCATTTTCTTAAACACAGTGGGAAGTGGGTGGAGGGAGGCAAAAAGCAGAGATGTACTTGGCCTCCAAGGTCTTCTCTGAATCAAATAATCTTTAAGGAAGGACTGAGCTTTGATGCCTGACATTCCCACCCCCACTCCAGAGTAGATCCAAAATATGTGAGGGCTGAAACACATGCAATTTTATGGGCCTTTTGTGAGAAAAGAATACAAAAGTTATAAATAAAATAGATTAAAATATGAATATTTACTCAGAAAATTGAGAAATACCATAAACATATTAAAATTTTTTAAACTGTATTTTTAGTAATTCATGCTTCGTGTACACCTGTAATACTTTTTTAATCTACATTTTTTACTAACCACTTTTTGGTTGCCACTTAATATGACAATGATTTTGCTGTATTATTTTCAATAGAGATAATAGAAAGACAATTCACTCATTCTACTAGCAGAGTTGACTGGAGTTTGTTACTTTATTATTGCAAGTTGGGAGGCATAAAATTCTTGATTTCTCACTAGATGTGCTTGCTTTTTGCAGCAGTCCTATACATCCATTTCTAGAAACACAGGAATTCTGATGATTTCTATTTTACACGATTTCCACTTAAAAAGAAAAAAACAGTACATGTACACGATAAACCATGCTCTATGAAGTATAATCCTGAGCGGGGAGAACTTTCCTTCGACCAGACGTCAGTGAAATGAACTCATCCCTTTACAACCGTGTACATGTGATGCTTAGACATTTTTTTGTATGGGTTGGTTTCTAGGTCCTTGCAAACCTTGCTTCTTCTCCATCACCCTCAGACCTCCAGTGTTTAGTTTAATTCTTGACAGGCTCTCTGTCTGGTCTGTAGCTCTGTGCCATGGCAGCAGGTGAGTCAGCACAGTGTGGGTAGTGTTCCTGGAAGTCATTTCTACATCAGCAAAGCCAGAAATAATGTCATTGTACACAGACGGACAGCAAAAGATGGCTCTACCTAAGGGAACCTTGAGTAGGGGATGCTTTAGTTTGGACTCCATATTGCATGAAGTTTAATGAAGTACCGCATGCTTCATATTTCATGACGTCCAAACTAAAGCATCCTCTACTCAAGGTTCCCTTAGCCAGAGTGCACAGTTGCTCTGGGGCCACTTTGACCCCACTTGACAGCCCTTGAGTATGATGGAAGGAAAGCCAGAGTGAAAATCGCATTCTTAACTAATCGTGATTAAAATATCTGATTTTCGTAAATTTTATGGAGACAAATGGCACTGAGAACACTTGGAAGCTTAAACTTCATTATCTCCATGTGAATTCACCGCAGCCCTTGAAGCAAAAATCTGCCCACTCCGCCTACCTGTGTGAGAGGAATTCAGCAAGTTTAGCCAGTGAGTTAAATCAAGGAAGAAGAAGCCTCTTTGACCTCACAATAGTTTATTTTTCTCTCGGTAGAATAACCTCAATAAACTTCAGGCAAGAACTCCACTGTCGAATGAAACCTTGATGAATTCAATTACAAAGGATTACACAAGGTCCTGCTTAAAATATTTTGGCCTTGTGTTTCATTCTGTGTTTAAATTACTGCACCATCATTTATAATCCTCATGACATTCTTGTAAGGCAAGTAGGTGGCAAGGATTATTTTTTATGGTGTTGAAGCTCTGGTTCAAACAAGGCCAAAGTCTGGCAAATGAAATGTAATCATCAAGTTTTATAAGAAAACAAAGGAAGCCAAACATTGAAATCTTCACTGTTAAAGATAACTTTATGTTATCTGCTTACCCTAAATACCATTGGATGTTTTGTATAGTTGAGGTATACAACTTAATAGCAATATTTTCAATGTATAGATAAAACTACTTTTAGAAAAGGCAAATTTTGAAAGCAATTATCTATTGTCAGCTACTTTCTTAATAGATTTCTTTTTATCTTCTCAAAAGGATTACAAAGTAAAATAGCTTGAAGATGAAAGAGTGTGATTTTCCATTTAAGGGGCAGGCCACTGTTTCTGTTGGCCAAGAGATCGTTGATATATATCTGAAGATAAATAGTTAATAAAGGTGTTTGGATTGCAACATCTGTTGCCATTCTTGGAAGCTGGGACTTAATTGCGGACTGGAGCATCAAATCTTCAGAGAGTTCGTAAGACAGAGATTGATTGGGGTCACCAGGTTACCCAGAAGTAAAATCCCAATCCTTATCTTTAAAATGCAGTGTCCAATTGATTCTCTCTGGATCATTACACACAGCACATGGAGGTAAAGCCAAGGAGAGGAGTGGTCAAACATTATCCTTTTCAAGATATCTAAAAAATAAACCCTAGCGGTGCTTTGATTTTGGTGAACAGTACAAAGTGGAGCGCCAGCTAAGGCTCAGAGCCAGAGGTAGCAATGTTATGTTCATTAATACAGCTCCCAAATGTACATTCAATGGAGAGAAGCACTGATAATGCCCTGTTTTTCCACCTTAAAGCCTGAATCACAGATGCCAAGTCTGCCCAGCCAGGGCCAGCAAAGTGAAAGCTCAACTTGTAAGTCATAGGGTTCTCCTGCCATTAGAGATCTATAAAGTCAGAAAATAAGTGAGATGTTTCTATGATTGAGATGTGATCAGCGTTGACAGCCAGAGATTGCTCTTCAGTTGCATCAGGAGAACCAAGTTCTGGTCAGGCGGCACCACTAAGCCATCATGTGACCTTGAACAAGGCACCCTCTCTCCTGGGCTACCATGGTTCTCTCTTTAAAATCACAGTGTAGACTAAATAATTGTTAATGTTCTTCTCAGAATTTGAACTTGAAAGTCTATTGCCTTTATTTTAATTGGTAGCCTTGCTCTGTATCTTACTTGAATACCTTTCCTGGAGCTCTGGCCCTGAATTTAAGAACTTACCCCCTCTCCAAAGATGGACTCTCAACAGAACAGGCCTAAGCCTTGGTCATAGATACCATGGCCCAAAAGGACAAGGGATGTGGCTCTCCAGCTCTGAGTTTACACTGATGGCCAGTAGATTCTAAAGGAAACCAATGAACAAATCTCTAGAATCTCCATGAAAGATCTCAGAAAATCCCAGATAAATGGTGACATCAACAGAAGATAAAATGCTACTTTGCCCAAGGGAGTTGTAAGAAAACAGACTTGTAGCTTCCTGGAGAACTTTAATTTCACTGGATTTTCCTTTTTGACAGACATATGAACAAAAAACTCCAGCTTAGAAGATAACTCCCAGGACCTAGAACATCAGGGAAGCCTGTTGTATAAAACCGTTCTACTGGTATCCAGGGCAGGGTCCCCTCAGAAAGGAATGTGTGAGAAAATACCACGGTACGTTCACTACCGTATTTTATAAGCTTAGAAAAGAAGGGAGACATTGAGGCATGTCTACTATTTGCTTTCTCTTGTTGGCACATAAAAGGTCAGCACTTAGAAGCTGAGATTTCACTGGCCAATAAATATGAAAGAGGGCTCCCCTGAAAAAACCTGCCCACCTCAAGGTACCATTAATTATTCTTTCTTATTAGAACCAAACTATTTTAAATTCATCTATATTTCACAATTATCAAATGTGGTATTTAGTATCTTCTTGCAAGGATCACAAAAGGCGGTACTCTAGATAAAACAGGAAAAAAATTAAACTGCTTTGTAATAAAGTTTACTAAGCATATTTTGGTATAGTTGCAATGCAGGGTGTCATTCTGCCTTTTTAAATGATTGGTTTTTTTTTAATTTGGAAAATATACATTTGGAATTGTTACATAATTTTGTTATTTGTTCAATGCTCTCCCCAGGCTTAACAAATCATTTGGAAACAAGAAAGATGAGCTCTATTCTAGTAAAGCTTTTTGCTCCTTTAGACACACCACACTTCCACACCTGTTCAGATTCCTCCCTAACCATTCAAATTTCTCTGGTCTTCTCTGATCACCTCATGATTCTCTTGCCTTAATTAGCTCCTGCACATTTTCAGAGGTTGAGGAGGGCTAAAGATTGCTTGTTTCCATTTAAAGGCCAGCATGCTTTCTGCTGCCTGGTAATCCAGTAATATATTTCTGCTGAGTTCCATTGTATCCCAAGAAAGAGGAGAGTCACACCAAGGAGACGGCTTGACTTCAGCTTCCCCTTTTCCTTTCTTCCCAGCCAGGATGCTTCTGGCTGGCCCAGAAGTAAGTTCACATATTGTGCCAGGCAGTCAGAGAATGGCTCCTTAGTGCTTGCACTAATCCTCCTCTTTACTAAATAAGCAAGTCAAGCTCTGGGGGTAGGGATGGGAAGAAAATTATATAATTTGAGTTAATTGGTTTGGGGCTACCCAAAGCCTCAGCTGCATTGAAGGGAATTGTTTGGTCTTCAAGACCCAATTAGAGACATTCAGCTGATGTAAAATAGATTTTATTCTTTTTCTCCAAGTTATTGTCAAGAGACTCAGCCTTCATACCATACCAGAAAATATCCTTTAATCACAGGCTTCCCAAATACATTCTGAAAACATGTCTGGAAATAGGTATATCTCAAGGCATGGAAGGAATAAAAAGACATGCAAACTAACTAGTTTATTTTACAGGTTCAAGAATTCAACTTCTAGTGATAAGACAGGAACTCCTTTTCAACAACCCCTCAAGTACTATAAAATGTGTGTTAGCTAACCAAACTGTATGAACAAATGATCCAACCTCTATCTCTTTTCTGAGAGATTATTTGGACAGGCTTGAGAAATTCATGTTTGGCCTTCTTAGAGCTGAGACAAAACCACATGTGACTTCTATTTGAATGATTAATGTGTAAGGAATGGCCAGAGTGACATTAACTTGCAAGCAGCCACACTTTGAGTTTCCACTCTGAGTATCAGAATGAGAATTGTCGCATGTTTAAAATGACTTGAGATGTGCTGGCTTTTTGGTCTGGCAGCCCTTTCAAATGATGCTTGAAATTGTTTTTTTTTTTTTCAAACCAATCTTTTCAAAAGGTTACTCCTTTTGTAAGGTCCATGCAACCTAGAAATAAATTAGAAGCAAGAATTGTAAAGTGCAAAGGTAGTACCTATGTTTAGAGAATGGCTAACTTCATGCAATAGTTGCTCAACTGCACTGTTTCCTGAGAGAGTACCACGTGCATGGGGATGGGAAAGGAAATATAATTTGGACCAAATCCTTATCCTCAAAGAACTTTCAAGCATACAGAGGTAGGAATGAATGAGGGAATTACAGAAACAAGCATAAAGTTGAGGAAAACAAAGCGAGGTACAAATGCACATACTAGAGGGTAAGAAGAGATAGAAAGCTAGTTAGAAATTCTGTAACCCAGGAGGCGGAGCTTGCAGTGAGCTGAGATAGAGACAGACAAGACTCCGTCTCAAAAAAAAAAAAAAAATTCTGTGAACAAAATGGTGTTCATGATGGGTCTTGCAAGCTCAGACTAGTTCTTAAAAGCTAGAGTCGGCCAGGCACAGCGCCTCATGCCTGTAATCCTAGCACTTTGGGAGGCCGATGCAGGCAGATCACCTGAGGTCAGGGGTTCACAGCCTGGCCAACATGGTGAAACCTCATCTCTACTGAAAATACAGAAATTAGCTGGGCATGGTGGCAGGTGCCTGTAATCCCAGTTACTCGGGAGGCTGAGGCAGGAGAATCACTTGACCTCTGGAGCCAGAGGTTGCAGTGAGCCAAGATTGCACCATTGCACTCCAGCCTGGACTACAAGAGTGAAACTCTGTCTTAAAAAAAAAAAGCTGGAAGTCCCAGCAGGCAGAGGAATCACTTACAGTGCTCAAGACCCCTCCTAAACATCATTTTGTTGGGAAGATTATTCTAGAGGACACAATATGAAGAAGAGGGAGATGTCTGGAAAACATTGAGCAATGCAATTTGAAATGCAACCAAGAGTATTTGTGGGGAACACATAGAGATTGAGTTTGAAAGACTATATCAGGTGCAGATCCTAGGCCTTGACTACCCAAGTGAGAAATGTGTACTTTATTTCAAAAGCAATGGAAAGTCACCTAAGGATTTGAAGCCTGGAAACGAATGAATGGATTGGAACTCTGCTTTTAGTCAGGGTCTATGACATCAGTGGACTGGGTAGGAAAAGGAATAAGAATGAAATCCAAGCCCAAAAGAGCTATTTCAGAGTGTGGAGAGCATGCACGGCTGCAGGCAAAAATACTTTATCCAGTAGGAGACCAAGGGGTGCTACATCCTACAAACAGCCAAAGACCTGATTCTGAGGTAAATGGGATGGTACCCTGAGAAGTAACTTTTATTCATTTGACAGATATAATTGAGTGCCTACTTTGTGGTAGGTACTGTCCTGGCACGTGGGATGCATCAGCGAATGAAGCAGATACAGATCCCTGCCTCGTGAAAGAAGCAATTACCTCTCACATGGTGCTCTGAGTCCCCTTCATAAACAGCAGAGGTGAGAGGCCAGTTTCTAAATAAGAGCTTTGACAAGTACAGCCCTTTCCCTGTAGCTGCTAAACTGGTGTGTGGATTAGAAGTAGCAAGACCATGACATGTCTCAGGAAGTTAGAGGCCCTGTAGGGAGGTGAGCAAACAATGTGCATGCTGTACACAGCTACACTAGCAGCATCAATATACAAGGGGTGACATCAGGTAGATAGGGGCTGCCCCAAAAACCAGAAGATGTCATAGGCCACAAGCAAGTGAGATCAAGAGCCTGAGCTTATGTAAAGACATAAGGGAGGTAACTCGGCAGGAAGCAACATAGAGAAGGGAAGGCACAGCATTGAAATATGGCATTGCTTATAGAGCGGGAGAAGGAGTCTGGCTGCAGACAGCTCTGCCCAACCCCTGGTGCAGGTGCCACACAGAGACGGATCCATCGGGGCATCAGGACATCATGCCCTTGATATAAGCATACTGCTCGCTACCCTTCTTGCCCTGAGACTCCACTTTCCAGGCAAAAAGCTGCTTCCAGTTGGCTTTCTTGGGGAGCTTGCCCACAAGGAAATGATGGGCTGGACATGAGTTTGTATGTCTCCCCAAGAAAGGCCAATTACGCCGTCCAAATGGATGAATTGGAATGCTAATCTACGTATCAGTTGCCTGTACGACAGACTCTGTGAACAGGATCCTCCCAGGAACTCAGTTCGACAAGGGCTGATCCTGGAGCTGGCTGATCTCACCAAGCACAGCCAATCCTTACAGGGAACACTATGCCAGTCCTGGTTGTGAGCACTTCACATGTATGATTTATCTACTCCTTACAACCATCCTATGAGGTCACTAGGATTCTGATTTTATCAATCATGTTAAGTAACCTATGCAAGATCACACTGCTAGAAGATAGCAGAGCTGGGATTCAAGTCCAGGTTTTCCTGACTTCTAGCTACACCATTTGGGTATCTAGCAGGTCTCTCCAGGATCCCTCTGTTGCCTGCTCTCAGCACTGTGAACATCCAGTTCTCATTGGGGTGAATGCAATCGAGGGTCCTTCGGGTGAATCGTCACTTCATTCCCACTATTACATCACCTCAGCAGAAGCATTTCACTGAAATCAAACACCCTGTACATGTATATAAATCACTTGATTCTTGTTGGAATCCCAAGGAAGGCAGAGTGAAGATCATCCTCTCCATCTGACAGAGAAGGACTCAGATTGGTGAAGGGGAAGCAACTTACCAAGGTTATGTGGCTGGCATGAGAGAGGCCCACCTCTAGAAGTCATGTTCTTTAACTCCCAACCTGGGGCTCTTTCCAATGGCTCTTTAGGAACAGACTTCTTTCTGATATTGGCACATATATATTGGTCCAGGTAGTGCCTACCAGAGCACTGGGCATGTAGCCCCAGGTGACTCTGTGGCACTAAAGTGATTGGTATCACATCAGCCATTCACCCACCTCTGCAGGCTGAGTCTGATCCTGACCTCACAGGACAGTTCTTAGGAGTGGGCTATGGAAAGGAACTGGAAAAGCAGACCCTGATAATCATAAAATCTGATGCTCGCTTAAGGCTGCTTTGGCCCTCTCTAAGTACATTGTGTGTATTGATGCATTTAAACCTTAACAGCAACCCTGACCGGCAGGTGCAACCCTTGTTTCCATCTTACAGATAAGGAAACAGGGAGGACAGGAACCTTTGGTAGGTTTGCCCAAACTCACATAATCAGTAAGAAGCAGAGCCAGAATCAGGATGCAGAGCCCACTCAGAATTGCACAACAACATAACCACACCACACTGCCACTTAGACAAGTGGTGTCATCCTGCCCAATGCCATATTTTCCTAGGTGGTCTGAGCTGAGTGTCCCTTCAGAGGCCCTCGGTGGATCCCAGTCTTCCCATCTGAGAAGTGAGGGATTGAACTTCATGATCAATAACATCCTCCGATTCTCCAGTAGATTCATACTGACTTCCTCCTAAATGGGGCCCACTGGAAATACACTCCTGCTTGGCCAGTATTTTTATTCATGCTTTTGTAGTATTACTTTCAGGAACAGTTTCAAAATCTAACAGCCCAAAGGAAGCTGAGCAGGAAGGCCACCTAGAATGCCTCCTACTCCTAAGAAAGCGGTGGAGTGTCTTCAAATACAACCTGCTGAGATAAATCCCGTCATTGGAACTTGCCAGGAGACGGGAGTGACACTGCCTCTGTGGGGTCCTAATCGGAGCCCTTGTGGGAGAAGCCATTTCTGAACTTTGCTTATTAACTCCTCACAGGTGCACAGGCCCCACCGAAATTGGGCTCATGTCAGCCAAACCCATAGGGGACCTACAACTGTAGAGCTCAGCCCAGTCTCTTTTTTATTTTTCTTTTCTCCTCCCCCTTTTTTATTTATCTATTTACTGGGTCAAACAATTGAGAAGACTAAATTCTAAACAGCCTTTGTTGTTCCTGCCCCTTCATCCCCTTTAAGTCAAAGAGGCGGAATTCAAAAGCAAAACCACGAGACATCCATCTTCCAGAAAGTTAAACAAGGACAGGCAGTTATAGATGGCAGATAAGACTCGTTTGTCAACAGACACCCAACGGCAAAAGGGCACAACTGGATGATACGCCAGCACGAAAGCCTCAGGCCCAGTGGGATTTTACCTGGGATAAGCCCCCTGCAAAGCAGGGCACCACCTCTGGGGTGATGGCGTCAATAAACCAGCACTAAGTGCACTTCTTCCTCTTAGGTTAGGAGGTTATTTGTACTAGGCCAGCCACACACACTTCATTTTGATTCTGGCCCATGGCTATGGAGTAAAAATGGGAGATGATACAGACTCTCTAAGACAAAAAAAGAAAACTGTGAGCCAAGTTCATTCACTTGGTCTTTCAACAAAATCTACTGAGCACCTACTCTGTGCCAAATGTTGTATGAGGTGAAAAAAAGACACAGAAATCTGTGCCCTTCAGAACTTACGTATTAGTAGACAAGTTAGGTAGTAAATAAATATATACTAACCATACATGGAGAACCAAGGAACATAATGAAGCTGGTTGGTTGCTCCTAAGTTCAGTGGACAAAATTATGAAAGAAAATGATGAACTCGGGGATTCTATCTCCCGGCTTCAGAGGCAGACATTGAGCCTCAAATCTGCTAAGATTGCCTGAGTGAGAGTCATATCTCCTACAGAGAAAGAGCTGAAGTTGTGGAAAAGCAGACACAAGCTCTTATCATGGGAGGGGCTGATCTGCAACGAAAGATGCATGCACAGCCTCGCCAGATGTTTACTGTTAGAGTGAGGGCATCCATTGGAAAATAATGGGACCCTGAAGCTTGGAATGGGAATGTGAGGGAGGTCCCTGATGAAGCTGGGGACACTGAGTTTGTAAATGCTGATGAACCTTTTCTGCCAGAAGAAACAGCTTCCCCATCCCCAGTAGTGGCAACATCGCCTCCCTGACCCATGCTGCCATCAGCCTTTCCACCTTTGTCTGAGGAGATAAACCCTGCACTGCCTGAGGCAACAGTGATGGCCTCCTGAGGCAATTGCCAAGCAAGATAATGTTGATTCTGCTCAGGAGCCACCCCCAACACCCCTGTTTGCTTGTAGACCTATAACTAGACTAAAGTCCCAGTGGGCCTCTAGAGGTGAGGAGGTGAGGTTGACAGTGTGACCCATGAGGAGGTGTGCTACACTTGAAAAGAACTGTTTGAGTTCTCTAATTTATATGAGCAGAAATCTGGTGAACAGGCATGGGAATGGATATTAAGGGTGTGGGATAGTGGTGGAAGAAACATAGAGTTGGATCAGGCTGAATTTATTGATTTGGGCCCACTAAGTAGGGACTCTGCATTTAATGTTGCAGCTTGGGGAGTGAAAAAATGTTCTAATAGTTCATTTGTTTGGTTAGATGAAATGTGGATTAAAAGATGACCCACTGTGAACCAGCTGGAAATGCCTGATCTCCCTTGGTTGAATGTAGGGGAAGGGATCCAAAGGCTTAGGGAGATTGGGATGGTGGAGTAGATTAGTCACTGTGGACCTACTCATGCCAGCTGGGAGGGTACAGAAGATATACCCTTGACCAATGCCTTGTGAAATAGATTTGTGAGAGCAGCACCTGCATCTTTGAAGAGCACTGTAATTGCTCTTCTCTGTATGTCAGATCTAATGATGAGAACCACAGTCACTCAACTACAGAATTTAAATACAATGGGAATAATTGGATCCCAAGGTGGCAGGGCCAAGTGGTGGCACTCAGCTATCAAAGGTAAGGTAGGTGTAGCTACTGTAATGGACAGCAGAGGCAAATGGCAATCAGAATAGTCAAACTCATGTAGAGCTCTGGCACTGGCTAATAATCACCGTGTTCTAGAAGTGAAATTGATAGGAAACCTACTGCATTCCTACTTCCTTAATACAAGCAGAAAACTTCTCGGTTGAATAGACAAAAGACTAATTTGAATTATAAAAACAGAGAATCACAGTCCCTCAATCAGTTTGCAGATTGGTGCCAGTTTACAGACCCAGAACCCCATGAATGAAGGGGAGACCGGGGCTCCTTGAGGAAGGACCCCACTACATTACCGACAGTTTATGCAGTGAACCTTTCTCCCATCCTTCCCCAAGGAGACCTCTGGCCTTTTACCAGGGTAACTATGCACTGGGGAAAGGGAAATGATCAGACATTTCAGGGACTACTGGACACTGGCTCTGAGCCAATGTTGATTCCAGGGGACCCAAAACATCATTGTGGTCCTCCGGTTAAAGTAGCGGCATATGGAGGTCAGGTAATTAATGGAATTTTAGCTCAGATCTGACTTACTTTGGGTCCAGTGGGTCCCCACACTCATCCTGTGATCATTTCCCCAGTGCCAGAATGTATAATTGGCATAGACATACTTAGCAGCTGGCAGAATCCCTGCATTGGCTCCCTGACTGGTAGGGTGAGGGCTATTATGGTGGGAAATGCCAAATGAAAGCCATTAGAGCTGCCTCTACGTAGAAAAATAGTAAATCAAAAACAGTGTCACATCCCTGGAGGGATTGTGGAGATTAGTGCCACCATCAAGGATTTGAAAGATGCAGGGGTGGTGATACCCATCACAACCCTGTTCAACTCTCCCATCTGACCTGTGCAGAAAACAGATGGATCTTGGAGAATGACAGTGGATTATCATAAGCTTAACCAAGTGATGACTCCAGTTGCAGCTGCTGCACCAGATGTGGTTTCATTGCTTGAGTAAATTAACACATCTCCTGGCACCTGGTATGCAGCCATTGACTTGGCAAATGCCTTTTTCTCCGTTCCTGTCCATAAGGCCCACCAGAAGCAATTTGCCTCCATCTGGCAAGGCCAGCAATATACCTTTGCTGTCCTACTTTAGGGATATATCAATTCTCAAGCTTTGTGTCATAATCTTATTTGGGAAGACCTTGATTGCTTTTCGCTTCCACAGGATATCACACTGGTCCCTTACACTGATGACATTATGCTGACTGGATCCAGTGAGAAAGAACTGCAAACACACTGGAGTTATCGGTAACACATTTGTATGCCAGAGGATGGGAAATAAATCCAACTAAAATTCAGGGAACTTCTACCTCAGCAAAATTTCTAGGGGTCCAGTGGTGTGGAGCCTGTCGAGATATTCCTTCTAAGGCGAAGAATAAGTTGCTGCAGTTGGTCCCTCCTACAACCAAGAAAGAGGCACAATGCCTAGTGAGCCCATGTGGATTTTGGAGCCTACACATTCCTCATTTGGGTGTGTTACTCCAGCCCATTTATTGAGCAACCATCCGAAGGCTGCCAGTTTTAAGTAGGGTCCAGAATAGGAGAAGCTGCTGTGCAAGCTGCTCTGCCACTTGGGCCATATGACCCAGCAAGTCCAATGGTACTTGAGGTGTCAGTGGCAGATAGGGATGCTGTTTGGAGTCTTTGGCAGGCCCCTATAGGTGAATCACAGGGGAGGCCTCTAGGATTTTGGAGCAAGGCCATCTTCTACAGATAACTACTCTCCTTTTGAGAGACAGTTGGCCTATCACTGGGCTTTGGTGGAAACTGAACGTTTGACTGTGGGTCATCAAGTCACCATGTGACCTGAACTGTCTATCATTAACTGGGTCCTTTCTGACCCATCTAGTCATATAGTGGGTTGTGCACAGCAGCACTCTATCATCAAATGGAACCTGTATATATGTGATCAGGCTAGAGCAGGTCCTGAAGGCACAAGCAAGTTACATGAGGAAGTGGCTCAAATGCCCATGGTCTCCACTCCTGCCCCCCTGCCTTCTCTCCCCCAGCCTGCACTGATGGCCCCATGGGGAGTTCCCTATGATCAGTTGACAGAGGAAGAGAAGACTAGGGCCTGGTTCACAGATGGTTCTGCACGATATGCAGGCACTACCCGAAAGTGAACAGCTGCAGCACTACAGCCCCTTTCTAGGACATCCCTGAAGCATAGCGGTAAAGGGAGATCTTCCCAGTGGGCAGAACTTCGAGCAGTGCACCCGGTTGTGCACTTTACAGGGAAAGAGAAATGGCCAGATGTGCGATTATATGTTGATTCATGGGCTGTAGCCAATGGTTTGACTGGATGGTCAGGGACTTGGAAGAAGCATGATTGGAAAATTGGTGATGAAGAAATTTGGGGAAGAGATATGTGGATGGACCTCTCTGAGTGGTCAAAACCATGAAGATATTTGCATCCCATGTGAGTGTTCACCAATGGGTGACCTCAGCAGAGGAGGATTTTAATAATCAAGTGGATAGGATGACCCATTCTATGGACACCACTCAGCCTCTTTCCCCAGCCACCCCTGTCATCACCCAATGGGCCCATGAACAAAGTGGTCATGGTGGCAGGGATAGAGGTTACACATGGGCTCAGCAACATGGACTTCCACTCACCAAAGCTGACCTGGCTATGGCCACTGCTGAGTGCCCAATTTGCCAGTAGTAGAGACCAACAGTGAGCCCTCGATATATCACCATTCCTGGGGATGATCAGCCAGCTACCTAGTGGCAGGTTGATAATATTGGACTTCCTCCATCATGGAAAGGGCAGTGTCACTGGAATAGACACTGTGGATATGGGTTTACCTATGCTGCATGCAATGCCTCTGCCAAGACTACCATCTGTGGACTCACAGAATGCCTTAACCACTGTCATGGTATTCCACACAACATTGCCTCTGACCAAGGCACTCACTTTATGGCTAAAGAAGAGAGGCAGTGGGCTCATGCTCATGGAATTCACTGGTCTTACCATGTTCCCCATCATCCCGAAGCAACTGGATTGATAGCACATTGGAATGGCCTTTTGAAGTCTCAATTACAATGCCAACTATATGACAATACTTTACAGGGCTGAGGCAAATTTCTCCAGAAGGCCCTGTATGCTCTGAAGCAGCGTCCAATATATATATGGTACTGTTTCTCCCATGGCCAGGATACACGGGTTCAGGAATCAAGGTGTGGAAGTGGAAGTGGCACCATTCACCATCACCCCTAGTGATCCACTAGCAAAATTTTTGCTTCCTGTTCCCACTGGCCTAGAGGTCTTAGTTCCAGAGGGAGGAAAGCTACCACTAGAAGACACAACAACGATTTCATTAAACTGGAAGTTATGATTGCCACCTGGACACTTTGGGATCCTCCTGCCTTTAGGTCAACAGGCTAAGAAAGGAGTTACAGTGTTGGCTGAGATGATTGACCCAGACTATCAAGATGAAATCAACCTACTACTCCATAACGGAGGTAAGGAAGAGTATGCATGGAATCCAAGAGATCCATTAGTGCATCTGTTAGTATTACCATCTCCTGTGATTAAGGTCAATGGGAAACTACAACAGCCCAATCCAGACAGGACTACACATGGCCCAGACCTCTCAGGAATGAAGGTTTGGGTCGCTCCATCAGGGAAAAAGACACAACCTGCTGAGGTGCTTGCTGAAGGCAAAGGGAATACAGAATGGGTAGCAGAAGAAGGTAGTCATCGATACCAGCTATGACCACGTGACCAGCTGCAGAAATGGGTACTGTAATTGTCATGAGTATTTCCTCCCCCCTGCTTTTGCTAAAAATATGTTTGTGCATGTATATGCTTGTACTAAGAAAATATCTTTATTTTATTTCCTTTTCCTTTATCATGTGACATAAGATTTATTGACTTCATATCAGCATTTAAGTATTGGTAACTGTATGTAACAGTATTTGGGTTGGGGATTGGTGCATTTATCATTGTACCAATGATAGTTGTGTTATGTTAGGCATAATTATGACCTTATTGTCTTTATTTGAAGATTATGTGTGATCTCATGAGATGTGTATGGGTTCAAGTTGACAAGGAGTGGACTTGTGATGGTTAATGCTGAGTGTCAACTTGATTGGATTGAAGCATACAAAGTATTGATCTTGGGCGTGTCTGTGAGGATGTTGCCAAAAGAGATTAACTTTTGAGTCAGTGGACTGGGGAAGGCAGATCCACCCTTAATCTGGTGGGCAAAATCTAATCAGCTTCCAGCAAATATAAAGCAGGAAGAAAAACATGAAAAGGAGAGACTGGCCTGGCCTTGCAGGCTACATCTTTCTCTCGTGCTGGATGCTTCCTGCCCTCGAATATCAGACAGACTCCAAGTTCTGCAGTTTTGGGACTTGGACTATCTCTCCTTGCTTTTCAGCTTGCAGACAGCCTATTGTGGGACCTTGTGATCATGTAACTTAATACCTAATACACTCCCCTTTATATATATATATCCTATTAGCTCTGTCTGTCTAGAGACCCCTGACTAATACAGGTGGTCCAGGAGGTGACATTTCAATAAAAAGCACGAGTCGTGTTAGTATCCGGGGAAGACTGTTCCAGGCAGAGAGAACAGCAGATGCAAAGCTCAGAGGCAGAAGCATCCTCAGCATGCTTGAAGACCAGGAAGAGGGCTGCTATGGCTGGCTAAAATGAGGGAGGAAGAATTTAGGAGACGGTAACCCCAGACTTTTGGCTCCCGGAGCTAGTCACTAGGAAAAGGTGGGAGCGAAGCATCCAATACTCTTATCCCGAGAGGCTGCTGGGAGGAGCTGCTATTGCTAAAATCTTGAGCTTCTTGAATAAAGCACATTGTGTTTTAGAAAGGAGCAAACTATGACTCATTCAACTGTGTAGTTAGTGACCTGCTTTTCATGAGCTCCCAGAAAACTCTCTGCACCCAAACCAAGTTGGTTCTGCTCTCCAGAGATTGTTTGATTTGTGTTATTCAAGAGAATTATTTTTCCTTCCTGTCAACTTACAAGGGAGAAATGTCTCAGCAGTGGTATAGTGTCCAAGACTTAACAACCGGATACCTGGGAAAAAATTCAGATGGGTACATAGACAGACAGACATAAGTTTATTGTAAACTTTACTAATACAAAGAACATGTACAACACAATTTAAAAATGATAACATGCCGGGCGCGGTGGCTCAAGCCTGTAATCCCAGCACTTTGGGAGGCTGAGGAGGGCGGATCACGGGGCCAGGAGATTGAGACTATCCTGGCTAACATGGTGAAACCCCGTCTCTACTAAAAAAAAAATGCAAAACATTAGCCGGGCGTGGTGGTGGGCACCTGTAGTCCCAGCGACCCAGTAGGCTGAGGCAGGAGAATGGAGTGAACCTGGGAGGCGGAGCTTGCAGTGAGCCGAGATGGTACCACTGCACTCCTGTCTGGGCGACAGGGCGAGACTCCGTCTCAAAAAAATAAACAAATAAATAAATAAATAAATAAAAATTAAAAAATAAAAATGATAACAAACAATACTCGTATTAGGGTTCTCCAGAGAAGCAATAGGCAGATTTTGATACCTAAGACAGGATTTACTGTAGGAATTGCCTCACACTCAGTTACGGAGGCTAAGTCCCATGATTTGCTGTCTGCAAGCTGCAGAACCAAGAAAGCCAGTGGCGTCGTTCAGTCTGAGTCTGAAGGGCTAAGAATGAGGGTGTAACTCCCAGTCTTGAGAGGCAGGGCTGGGAGGTAGGGAGTGGAAACGGGGGGTGTGAGGGTGCTAGTGTAATCCTGGCATCTGAAGTCCTGAGAGTCAGGAGCTCTGATGTCTAAGGGCAGGAGAAGGTGATGTTTCAGCTCAAGAAGAGAAGGAGAATGTGCTCCTCCTCTCTTTGTTTTCTTGAAGAGGGCTCTCAGTGGATTGGGTGATGTCTACCACACTGGTGAAGGTGAATCTTTCTTACTCCATCTAAGAATTTACACGTTTCTCTCTCCAGAAGCACCCTCACAGACACACCCAGAAAAAATGTTTTGCCAGCTATCTGGGTGTCCCTACACCTAGTCACTTTGACACATAAAATTACCCATCATAAGACCATTTACCATAAATTTTATACAGCCAAGTGAGACTCACAAAAGGCTTTCATTGATTGCTGCTGAAACTTTGAATGTGTAGGCAATCTATGGGGGCAGCTGACAAACAGGTGGAGCTCTGGCATGAATGTTGGGTGATATTTTCATTTAAGTGAATATGTAAGACAGAAGTGAAACAATAAAGATAGGTAGAAATTTTACTCTTTCATCATCAATGATATGCAACTTCCTTGCAGAACTGGGTAATAGTTTTTGAGTACTAGAAGAATACTTCCTCAACTTTTTGTGCTATTCACCATGTAATGGCATAGACAAAACATACTGTTAAATTTAATCTGCATTATTAATATTTTTCCATCATGTTCTTAAGTCAAGATACACAGCAAAACAATGAATCACCCTCAGATTTCTAGCACTTGCCCATTTCCGTAGCATAAATACTCACACCACAACTGATGTCACATGACCAACACGACATCACTGAATGCAGCTGAGAAGAGACAGACACCATTCTGCAGTATCTCCGTCTGCCATGCGGCTACCATAGCTGCTAATAACCTCAAGAGTATGTGTAATGGTAGAATCTAGTAAAATAATCCGGAAGCAATGAGTTTTTCGTGTTTGTTTCCTTTTCATTTTTTAATTAATTCATTAATTTACTCACCTACTTTGAGAGATGGGGTGCTGCTATATTGCCCGAACTCCTAGGTGCATATGATCCTTCCGCCTCAGCCTCTACCAAGTTAACGGGGACTACAGGCATGCCTTTGTTTCCGTTTTGAAAATATAATTTATTTAATTATAAATCCATAAAATTTAATTTTAATAATGGCTGTATTTCACAACTGGCCCACAAAACTTCTAAAAATTTAACAACTGACTCTCCTGATCTGGTTGTAAACCAGCTCCAGCACACCCCTGTGTCTTAGTGGTGTCCCGTCCTGTCTTCACAGCTGAGTTTGAAGTTTCAAGCTCTTTGCCTCTCTTTCATCCTTTCTACAGGCCGTGGTGTGAAATAGACAGTTATTGTCTAAAGGCCTGGGAGCGATCCACAATAGCACCTCATTTAGATACCAGAGCATCACAGAAGACTTAGCAAATGTAGCACAGACACATGAATACTTGAATTCTGATGTACCGCTGCTGGACTAGGTACACACATAGCACATCAGTGATGCTGAAACAGATTGAAGAGGTCACTTTAGTTCAGCTTCTCACCCTCCTTAATAAATGCCCTCCTTCTGTAGCCCCATCATACAGTCTGTTATTAACCTACAAAGAATAATTTTTAAAAATGGTCAGTCATGGTGGCTCATGCCTGTAATCCCAGCACTTTGGGAGGCTGAGGTGGGAGGATTGCTTGAGGCCAGGAGTTCATGACAAGCCTGGGCGACACAGCAAGACCCTATCTCTACAACAATGTTAAAAAACAATTAAAATTTTTATGAAGAATAATGAAAATAAAATAGCACCATGGTATTTTGAGCATGAAGTAATTAGTAAACCATGCACTCCCTCCTCTGTTTGACAGGGACCCCAGTAGAGTGTGCTCTATACTTTTGGTGTGATCATTTGGAGGATAATACACGGAAAAGCTAGCAAAACTATATACGGACTCTCTCTCACCTTAAACCCTTAGCTTATGGAAACATACTAGCTGTACACATAATAACATCTATGTATGGCCAGGAGCAGTGGCTCACGCCTGTAATCCCAGCACTCTGGGAGGCCAAGGTGGGTGGATGACCTGAGGTCAGGAGTTGGAGACCAGTCTGACCGACATGGTGAAATCTCATCTCTACTAAAAGTACAAAAATTAGCCAGGCGTGGTGGCAGATGCCTGTAATCCCAGCTACTTGGGAGGCTGAGGTGGGAGAATCGCTTGAACCCAGGAGACGGGGATTGCAGTGAGCCGAGATTGCACCACTGCACTCCAGCCTGGGTGACACAGTAAGGCTCCATCTCAAAAAACAAAAAAACAAAAACAACAACAGCAAAAACTATATATTTTTTAATCACCCTTCCCCCAAACCACCATGCCATGTCACACCACTGTGGTTTTGCTGAGGTTGTTCCTTCATCCTGCAGATCTCTTCCTTTGTCACTACCTGTTAAATCAAGGTCCAGATCCAACAAAATTCTTCCTGTTCTCAGGAGGCACAAGCTGCTCTTCACCACCGTGGCCCTCTAACCCCTAGCACTCTAATGGAACACTGCTACTTTCTGCCAGGAATTATAATTATTCGTGAGCTCCTAGAGGACAGGGATCATCCCATTTTATCTTTCAACCTTGCTCTCAGGGTCTCGCACAGTGAGATCAATGATGTGGTCATCCTGGCCGCAGGGAAGGCACACTAGTGATGTGTTACTTGGGTGTAGCTATGACTCAGATGATGTGCCCAGCTTGGCCGTAAACATGCAGCAAGCACACCAGCCTCTCCCTCTGCATTCTCAGCAGGGCCTGACTTCCAAAATTCACCAAAAGGAAACTTCAATCTCCTGAAGTTTCCAAAAGACAAATAAGTCATAGTCAGACCCCAGTTGCTCTCCAAAGGGACAGATTCCACTGTCTGAACTTGTACCGTGGCCTTGAGGTGCACTCCCAGCTGTCTGCATCATGATATGGCCGGTGTCCCTGCCAATGTGCACAGGATGAGAAACCAAAGCTCCTGTTGATGAGAATCAATAACAACAGTAATGGTCTTGCCCTGGTCTGCATGAGGCAGCCCCAAAGGGGAGTCCAGCATCATAAACTCTGCAGGAAGGTGGCCTGGCTCCATCGTTTGCCAGCTGTGTGACCTGGGGCAAGTTGCTTAACCTCTCCACCAGCTTCCTCAATTGCAAAGTGAGAATCATAAGCATGCCACTCTCATAAGGTTATTGTGAGGATTTAATAAGTTAATATATGAAGAGTACCCAGGATAAATCTTCAATGAATGGTAGTTATTATTTATATTAGTAATGACAACAACAAATATTATTAGAAGAAAAACATTTCTAGTGGCTTCTAGGAGAAGAGGGGACAGGAGGGGATAGGAGAGCAGGGAGGACTGGGACTGTGGGAATATGGTTTCTAGGCCTGGCTCTACAATTATGTAACTCTGTGACTAGAAGCTAAATCACGTCCTGTCTCTGGACCTCAGTTTCTTCCTCTGTGATATGAGGTCGTTGGACTGGATTAGAGTTTCCTAAACTGAGCTAAGCATCAAAATGTTCTGGGAAGGCTTTTAAAAAATCCAGTTCTCTGAGCTGAGATCCGGCCACTGCACTCCAGCCTGGGCGACAGAGCGAGACTCCGTCTCAAAAAAAAAAAAAAAATCCAGGTTCTCAGGCCCCTCTCCTGGTTTACTGAATTGGGCTCTGAGACTGTGGATCCCAGGAATAGTATTTGTTTTTAAGCTTCTTTGGTGAGTCAAATGCAACTAGTTAGTGCTTAGGAGCCACTGGATTCAACCAAAAACTCCAGCCTCAGGGGTTTTGTTACTTACAGTTCCCTCTGCTGGGAAAGCTCTTCCCCTCAATGTTTCTTTGACTCAGTCTCTCATTCACACGACTGCACAAATGTCCCCTCCTCAGAGAAAACACTCCTGGTCATCCTATGTAACTCTCCAGCCACTCTCCAACCTCTTAATGTGACTCATTCTTCCCTGGAGCACTTCTTACCATGTGCATTGGTTGGCTAGTTGTTCTTCTTGCTCCCTAGACTGTAAGCTCCATGAGGGCAGGGACTGAGTTTTGTCCACCACTGCATCCTAGCACCTCTGCTGTAGTGCCTGGTTCATAAGTGACATTCAATAATTCAGTTTTGAATTACCTAATGAATAGCTGAATGGATTGGATGAATGAATCAGTGTGCATCCACTTTGCCTCTGCCTGTAGGTCAGAATGGGGAGCTAGCTGAAAGCAGCAGGGAGGTGAAGGGAAGCATACAGCGTGCTCAGCAGAGAAACTCAGGGAGAGTCTTTCCTCCTGGGAGACATTTTAGAGTACAGTTCAAAGCCTATCACTGCGGCTCAGCCTTCGGGGGCCCTTGAAGTTCCCCAGGATTGTGAACTATGCTTCTGCTATTCCTGAGGCGATTCTCCCAGGGAGAGATTTTTAAACCCAGCTGTCTGCCTCAGAGCTATGTTTTGGAGTTTCATAGCACTCAGATTTTCCAGGTGCTTATATTTAGGGAGGATGATGACAAACTTTTCAGCAGTCGCTTTATGGAGGAATGGGGAAGCTTTCCAGATCCCCACTATAGAACAATATACACCAAGAGACATGATGTCATTGAAAAAGGTGTTTTAAAAAGGTGTTTGAGCTGGAAAATATTTCCAAAAGTATTTTAGGGGTTCATAAATGATTAATAAAATTTATGGAGGTGGGTTATTATCTTAAAATAGAGTCTATATGAAATACTTTTGAAGGTAAGATTTTATGGGCTAGCATTATATTTCCAGATTTCTAGGCCTTTAAAAGATAAATATGCTGATTGGAGTCCATCGGTGTTAAAAGAAAAAGTCCATTTTCCCATCACATTTTATTTGCACAATTGGGATGTGGAAACTAGACACATAGATTCTGAAGTATTTAACTCATCTGTTCAATTGTCGGCCCTACCAATCAGAAATGATCAGCTTAAATATCATATCAGCATCCGTAATTTTGACTGACTTGCCAAACATCAAAACTCTCTTTTTGCCCTCTGAATAGTATATTTTCAAAACTTTGGGGAAAATAAATAAGTCAGATAATTTACGAAGTGAAAGAGCACACATTTCCAATATTAATGAATATTCCCTCAAGGCTTAGTTGCACTGATTAAGTTTGGGCAACGTTAAGTGGATGATTAAGTTTGGGAAACATTAAGTGGATGAAATTTTTCAACAGAACATATCAGCCTTTTTCATATGTTAATGTGCATGTGATTCTCCTGCAGAAAAAAATCAGACATAACATTTTCCAAAAGTATCTGGTCAGGAAACTCTGTAGACCCAGATTGCCATTTATCCTCTTGTGGAGCTAGCATTCCTCAGAACACAGATAGGAAATGCCGGTCTAGTAAGGACGACTAGTGGACTGGCTTGAGTTTTTAGAAAATACCGTTCGTTGTTTGTTTGTTTTTGTTTGCTGAGGAAGTTGGAAGACAAGTATTATAAGAATTGTCCAGTGATTTTTCTAAATTCAAGATATGATTCCTGCCCTCTGTACGCACAAGAGAAATGAAAGAGATGGCACAGATGTGTTCTTGGTATGGATGGCTGGTTTAACAAAGGTACCTATGGGTAAAAATCTAGTTTTGGCCATGATGGAGTAAACTGGTATTGGATGTGCCTTCCACCACAAGCAATGATTAAACAGGACAAAATATCTGAAGCAATTATTTTCAGGTATTGAATAATGAACAGCAGAGGTGTGATCCTTGAAAGAAGTGAGCCCTGTGTGCCGTCTGGCTTTCCGCCCGTGGACAGTTACCAGATCCCAGTGAAAGGAGGGAGTGCACCAGCAGAGGATGGTGAGCATGTTTAGTAGAGGAGGCAGAGATTGGAGCTTGGGAGTGCGGGAGCAGTGGAATCTGCAGGGCAAGGTACCAGAGGAGAAGTATCTGTGCCAGAAGGTTGCCAGAAGTTGTATCAAGCAGTCCTCCAGGGTTCTTGGCTGAGAACAGGACTGTATGTGCACAGGGTAAAACTCTACTAGGCCTATTAGAGAACAGATTCAGTGGGGATGCACTCTGAATAGAGACACCAGAGGTCCTGAGGGTTGGGAGACTTTGGAATGCTAGCCAAGCAGAGGGGAGACACTTTGGTGAGCACCTCACACCACAAATTCCACACCTTAGGAAAAAGGACTGTGCCACTGAATAAGAAATAGACCCATGCTTAAAGAAACCTTAACACAGCTTCCACAATATTGAGGTAAACCATTAGTAATTTAACTGCCTATTTAGCAACTGTACTGGCACCCCTTGCTAGTTCAATAAGGTAGAATAAAAAGTGTAAAGATTGGACAGAAAGAAGCAAAACTTTCTTTATTTGCAGAAAATGTGAATATATATATACATATATTAAATACTAAGAGATATATAAAGCCACCGTTAGAACTAGGTAGGGAATTTAGCAACATAACCAGCTATAAGGTTAAATATACATATGTCAATTCTATTATTACATACTAACCACAAACAATTAGAAAACAAAATTTCAAAACATCATTTGCAATGGCATCAAAATACATAAAATATTCAGCAGTAAGCTAGACAAAAGATGTACAAGACCTTTGCAGTAAAAATTATACAATCTTCCTGAAAAAAATAAGGGAAAACAAATAAATAGAAAGAAATAGCATATTCATTCCTTGAAAGGTTCAATATTGTTAAGGCATTAAATTTCCTTCTTACTAAACTAATTCACAGACTCAACACAACCAATCAAAATCTTAACAAGCTTTTTGTCGAAATTGAGAAGCTGATTCTAAAATTTATATAACAATGCAAAGGATCTGGCAAAATAATCTTCAAAAAAATAGCAAGATCCAAGGGCCCCACTATCTGATTTCAAGACATTAAAAAATATACAAAAATCATAGCAATGTGATATTGGCAAGAAGACAGACCAAAAAGAAAAAAGATAGAAAGTCCAGAAGTAGAACCACACAGATACAATCAACTGATCTATGATGCAGGCATCAGAGAAGTTAAGGGGGGAAAGGAAAGTCTATCAAATGGTTCTAGAGGAACTGGACAAACGTTGGGAGAAAAATAAGCCTCAATCTTTGCCTCATACCATACATATTAAATTAATTGAGATGAATTATCAATTTAATCACAAAATTTAAAATTATAGAGCTGCTAAAAGAAAACACAGAAGCATGTCTTTACAACCTTGGGGTAGAGCAAAGATTACAGATTTTTTCTGTATCCCGAAGATGAGATACAGAAAACACTAACTATAAAATAAACATTTGAAAACTTAGACTTCATCAAAATAATAAACTTTCGCTCATCAAAAAGACCCCTTAGGAAAACGAAAATGAAAGCCATAGGCCAAGAGAAAATATTTGCCATACCTGTGTATTAGAAGATATTTTATCCAGAAAATGTAAAGAATGTTTGCAAATTAATAACATAAACTAATAAAAATGAACAAAAGACTTCAATGAAGTTTCATGAAAGAAGACATAGAAATGGTAAAAAGCATATAAGAAAAGAGTCCAACATCAATAGTCATCAGAGAAATGCAAGTTAAAACCACAAGGAGATGACTACTAAATGCCCATCAGAACAGAACACTTAAAAAGACTCACAACATCAAGTCTGTAAGGAGGCAGAACTGTTGAAACTCATCACATTGCTGTTGAAAGTGTACAGTGGTAGAACCACTTTAAAAAACTGTTTAGCAGTTTCTTAGTTTCTTACAAAGTTAAAGATACACCTAATCTATGAGTCAGCAACTTCACTCCTAGATAATGACCTAAGAGAAATAAAAACATATGCCCACAAAAAGTCTTATCCAAGAATGTTTACAGCAGCGCTATTCATAATAGTCCAAAACTGGAAACAACCCAGATGTCCATCAACACAAGAATGGATACCCTGTGGGATAGTCATACAATGAAATGTTACTTATAAATAAAATAGAATGAACTACTAATAATCAGCATCATGGATGAATCTCAAAAAGTAATATTTTGAGTGAGAAGTGCCAGATACAGAACTATTCATACTGTTTGCTACCATTTATATGGAATTAAAGAACAGGCAAAACGAATTCATAGTACTAAAAATCAAAACAGTGATTGTCTGGGGAGGGTAGTATTGACAGGATGGAGGCGGCAGACTTCTGATGTGATGGGAATATTGTAACTCTTAATTACTGTGTGGATTAATGGGATGTGATACATCCAATTGTATTCTTAAGATCTTTACATCTTGGGCCGGGCGCGGCGGCGGCTCATGCCTGTAATCCCAGCACTTTGGGAGGCCAAGGTGGGCAGATCATGAGGTCAGGAGATCGAGACCACCCTGGCTAACACGGTGAAACCCCATCTCTACTAAAAATACAAAAAAAAATTAGCCGGGCATGGTGGTGCACGCCTATAGTCCCAGCTACTCCGGAGGCTGAGACAGGAGAATGGCGTGAATCCGGGAGGCAGAGCTGGCAGTGAGCTGAGATCGCGCCACTGCACTCCAGCCTGGGTGACAGAACAAGACTCCGTCTCAAAAAAAAAGATCTTTTCATCTCATTGTTTGCACATTTTACATCAAAAAAGTAGCGGGAGTAGTGATGGAGAAGGAGAGCATGAGATGGTAGAGAAACAAAATTAAATTATCCTTTACTTGCAGGTGTGCATACACAACCACCACCACTACCACCATGTGTGCATGCACACACACATACACCCACAGAAAGAGGCAATGTAGATCTGCGTAAGTGCATTCATTGTGAACGGGGACAGTGTTGCACAGAGCATCATATGCTTTAGGTCCATTTGAATAACTGTCTTCAAACCTCATTATAACAAAGGTCTTTCCGCCATTCATTTTCTGTCTTTCTTGGGCTTTATTACCAAAATACCCACACATGTTTAAAAAGAGAGGAAACAGAAACATTAATTTTAAATTTCACACTTCTCAGAATCCAAGACAAATTATTCCTTGTTGACATTTTTAAATTTCATTTCCTGCCACAATTCTCTTTGGGAAAGGAAACTAGAAAAGAAATGACTCTCAACTCGTCCCTAGCTTCCCAAACCTGGCCATTTGATTTGAATCTAGAGTTTGATAGCAGAAAATATATTTTCAAGAATTAAAATAGCTACTGTTCTAAATATAAGATAACTCCTTAACTGACTTAGTAGCACCTTCCCATTAAGACCGACCAAGTGATATTCTCAACAATGGCACCTCGTTTCATGACTAAAGAGTACTGGTCACATTAAAATGTAACCACATGGAAATGAATGTCCCCCTTTTCACATCTCTGTCCTTGGTTTCCATAGAAGAGGGCTAATTACCTTTTTAATAGCCCTAATTGATGGGCTTACAGATCCTACCTTTCAGTTCCACTTGTGTGCTGGTGAGAGTGGGGGTGGGGCGGCACTCCATCCTCCTGACCCCTCTGCTCCAGCTCTTCCTTGTTGGAAGGAGGTTTGCTGACTCGTGAAAGGCCCCTGCCTTGTGTTTCTCTGTTTGCAAGACTACCTGCCACCCATTGTGGGCTGACCAGGAAGCCTTCGCTTTGTCTTGGCCAATTGACACAGCTGCACACTCGGTAAATAGACTCAGATGTTGAGCTTTTGTTTGAAGGATCTTTTCAGATTAATGCAGAGAGAATTAGTTTTTAAAACTTAAGCCGGAGCCAGGATGAGTAGAATGGAGCTGTGAGCCATTGAATTCACATCCACAAAATGAGGCCAACTGTCTTACAAGGGTATTTATCCCCCGTTCCTTTTGGAGGTAACACTGAGGGGAGAGGCTCCCACTCTCCCTGGCCTCAGAGTCTTTACTCAGGCCATTGTGAGGAGAAGATCTGACTAGCAATTACACTCTCCAGCTTCATTATCCAAAGTGAGATAGTCTGGCCCTTAGTAAGAAGATGCAATTACTGCAAAATGTTTGTCAACAATTAATTTGGGTTTTCTTATTTCCAGATGACAAGAGATTCTGATAAATGATGTAAGAGGATCCACGGCCTCTAGCAAAGATCATTTTAGCAGATTTCCAGATGGGGCCACAGTCTGGACTCAGCACTGATCACCGTCTCAGACTCTTCAGCCTTCATCATTTATACCACCCAACCCATCCCTCACCAACATACTCATTCAGAACCATTCCCTGTTGAGACACCAGTAGCAGTCATAGGTCTCAATGGATGGCTGGTGTCTAGAGGGTGGGGCCATACCTTGGAGTCCTCCCATACCTACCTCTTCACTTAACATAGGTTGGAATTTTAGTCACAGTTTTGTGATTAGAAACTATAGGACTTTATTCTTCTCTGAGACTTGCAGACTCCATTTTCTCAAGCTATAAATTGGGGACAATTGCTCTTCTTTGCTAACAGTTCTGTGTACTTAGGAGGCAGTTTGATGTTGTGGAAAGAAACTTTACTTTGACTCAGACAGGTCTGAGTTCAAATCCTGCCTCTGCCACTTACTAGCTGTGTGATCTTAGACCAGGGCCTTCTTTGAGCACAGACCTCCTCACCATGACAATTAAGATGTGATTGTCCCATGCTGTTGTCAGGGATCAAAAGAGTTTTCTCATTTCTATGAGAAAATGAGAAGCATATCATGTAGAATATTGTAGTATTCCCAGTATGTTAGCTCTTGCTCTCCAGGTCTCTGCTTTCCAAAGATGTTTGTTTGTTTGTTTGTTTGTTTGTTTGTTTGTTTTGAGATGGAGTCTTGCTCTGTCGCCCAGGCTGGAGTGCAGTGGCGCGATCTCGGCTCACTGCAAGCTCCGCCTCCCGGGTTCACGCCATTCTCCTGCCTCAGCCTCCCCAGTAGCTGGGACTACAGGCGCCCACCACCACGCCTCGCTAATTTTTTGTATTTTTAGTAGAAACGGGGTTTTACCATGTTAGCCAGGATGGTCTCAATCTCCTGACCTCGTGATCCGCCCACCTCAGCCTCCCAAAGTGCAGGGATTACAGGAGTGAGCCACCGTGCCCGGCCAAGATTTTTTTTAAGAATTTTTTTAAGAATAAAAAAGATGAAAAAAGCACTTAGTGAATTACACAGTATGTATATATGAAGCAACATTCCTGCATGACACAAAGCATGCAATAAATACTAAAAAACAGCTGTTGGTAGGCACTTCCAACACCAACCCTGTCAACCTCTCCTTTCTCTCCTGCCTCTCCAGTGTCTGAGTGGCTGTCACCCCACCCACGATCCATGCACACCCTTCCCACTGCTCCCCCATATACACACTCATTAACGGAAAAAGAACTGCTGACAAAGCAGAAGAGGTGAGTCCGAAGGATGCAAAGAGCCATGCCAGGGGAAAACAGGCATCAACATCCGAAAAAGTGACAGTTTCCTCAATGTGTGGACAGGGCGGGATGCAACATTTTTCCCAAAGGAAAATGATGGATGTAGGTAGCTTCCTCCTCCTTGCTCCAGGTTATGGGATTTAAAGAAAATGTTTATTCCTCTTTTACTTTATGGAAAATTACCAATATGGATTCCATCTCCCACATTCTCCCATAAAGCACTTTCTGCTGAAGAGCTGGGACCCCCAGGCCCTGCCACAGGCTTGCTGTGGGCTTATGGCCCCCCAGTAGTAAAATAAGAATTGGACTATATGGCCTTACGGACCTCTCCCGAGCCAAGCATCCAGGCTCCTGATTCCCCCACAGCATCCTGCAAGGAAGGATGTGGAAGCAGAAAACGTGGGTTTTGAACCAGCTCCAACTATGAGGAAAACACTGACAGGGGCACTGCATTGTGGAAAGCTACATCAACCCGCAGGTTAGGTCAGATTTCAAGTTCTGATCAGCATGCCTCTAGACTCTGAGAAATTAACACTGAAACATAGGCCTCTGCTTTGGGAGATAATTAGAGAAAATATGGTTGATTGAATTTTAAAGAATAAAATACAGCTTCAAACTGTAGCCTCGTGTCGCTTTCTTTTATGACATAGAAAAGAGAAACTTCTCCCTCTGATAGCAGACTCCTCCATGGGAAGAACACTGAGAAGAAATGGGCCAGGTGCGGTAGCTCACACCTGCAATCCCAAGACTGTGGGAGACCGAGGCAGGTGGATCACCTTAGGTCATGAGTTCAAGACCAGCCTGACCAACATGGTGAAATCCCCTCTCTACTAAAAATACAAAAATTAGCTGGGCGTGGTGGCGCATGCCTGTAATCCAAGCTACTCGGGAGGCTGAGGCAGAAGAATCGCTTGAACCCAGGAGGCAGAGGTTGCAGTGAGCCGAGATCGAGCCACAGCACTCCAGCCTGGGTGACAGGGTGAGACTCCATCTCAAAAAAGAAGAAGAAGAAGAAGAAGAAGAAGAAGAAGAAGAAGAAGAAGAAGAAGGAGAAGAAGGAGAAGAAGGAGAAGAAGGAGAAGAAGGAGAAGAAGGAGAAGAAGGAGAAGAAGGAGAAGAAGGAGAAGAAGGAGAAGAAGGAGAAGAAGGAGAAGAAGGAGAAGAAGGAGAAGAAGGAGAAGAAGGAGAAGAAGGAGAAGAAGGAGAAGAAGGAGAAGAAGGAGAAGAAGGAGAAGAAGGAGAAGAAGGAGAAGAAGGAGAAGAAGGAGAAGAAGGAGAAGAAGGAGAAGAAGGAGAAGAAGGAGAAGAAGGAGAAGAAGGAGAAGAAGGAGAAGAAGGAGAAGAAGGAGAAGAAGGAGAAGAAGGAGAAGAAGGAGAAGAAGGAGAAGAAGGAGAAGAAGGAGAAGAAGGAGAAGAAGGAGAAGAAGGAGAAGAAGGAGAAGAAGGAGAAGAAGGAGAAGAAGGAGAAGAAGGAGAAGAAGGAGAAGAAGGAGAAGAAGGAGAAGAAGGAGAAGAAGGAGAAGAAGGAGAAGAAGGAGAAGAAGGAGAAGAAGGAGAAGAAGGAGAAGAAGGAGAAGAAGGAGAAGAAGGAGAAGAAGGAGAAGAAGGAGAAGAAGGAGAAGAAGGAGAAGAAGGAGAAGAAGGAGAAGGAGAGGGAGAGGGAGAGGGAGGGGAAGGGGAAGGGGAAGGGGAAGGAGAAGGGGAAGAAGAAGAAGAAACACACACGTCAGACTTGTGCAAATCACCCAACCTCTCTGATCCTCAGCTTATTTCTCTGAAACAGGAGATGGAATCCCTCCCCAAGGGCTCTTCTCTTCCCATGAAGAGAAGGATGCTACAAAGAAATAGAGAGGTTCGCTGCTGCTGCGTTTCCTGCCTGTCTCGATCCTCGCTATGGAGTGTTCATGTTCCTTGAACAAGCCCTGTCCATCCACAGGGATACTGAACACGGCTCACCTTGGAAATGTTGGCATTTCCCAGTAGGCTCACATGGGAAGTGTCAGCACCAGGAACTTTGCCACGAAATGTACATGGAGACGGAAGGCGACTGGGAATAGCATTTGAGAATACTGAAGCAGGGTGCACTGAAGACCAGCACATTGTGGTGAAAGGAGAAGGATGTACCAGGAGATGTGAAGGGAGCCTTGATACCAGCACATTCCACCTGCCTTGCTTTTGTCCTCAGGTTTAAAGAAGGCAGTGAAGGGACTCCAGGCTGAGAGGCAGGAGGCCTGGGCGCTGATTTCACCTCTCCCTGCTTTTGGGCCTCAGTCTCTTTGTCTGTAAGAAGAAGGGGCCATCTCTCTCCAACATGCCAAATTGCTCCAGAAATCAGCTTCATGTTTTCCCTCCTTATCCAGGGCTCTTGAGCCTGATTTTAACAACAAATTATAAAATCAGAGTCTCTGAGGAGCTACCTTTGGTTTTGAGGCTTTTGGCCTTAAAGCTCAGGTTCTAAATCTTACTCAGGTGGCCAGGCCTGATTCCTGCTTGGCTCAATCTGCCTAGAGGTAGGCAAAGGCGGCTGCGGCAGGAGACCAGGAATAATCACAGTGTAAGGCTGGCTTGGTGTGTCCTCTGGTCATGGGAAGCCTTCAGAGCCGGGCTGGAATTTGAGCGGGTCTTCAGGGAGGCATGGGTAAAGTCTTCGTGGATGAGCATCCTAGGCAAAGGCCATGCCAGTTCATGGTGCTGTGTACTGCAGACTGTTTAGTAGCTTCCCCGCTACAAAAAATAGTCCCCGGCTGGGCGCGGTGGCTCACGCCTGTAATCACTTTGGCAGGACAAGGCGGGCGGAGAGCCTGAGGTCAGGAGTTTGAGACCAGCCTGGCCAACATGGAGAAACACCGTCTCTACTGAAAATACAAAAATTAGCTGGGCGTGGTGGCACGAGCCTGTAATCCCAGCTACTCAGAAGGCTGAGGCAGGAGAATCGCTTGAACCTGGGAGACAGAGGTTGCAGTGAGCCGTGATTGCGCCACTGCACTCCCGCCTGGGACAGAGAAGGAGACTCCATCTCAAAAAAAAACTCTGCAAAGTGTACAGTGGTTTAAACCCCATAGACATGTATGGCATGCTCACTCACAGGGAAGGGTGAGACAGCAGTTCTTTCATGATTTACATTTTTGAGCTGACCGCAACTCTGCTGCTTTCTGCGTTTGCCCCAGGGTCATCTTTACCCCCCGCAGGCCACCGGTGAGAGCAGACCATGGAGATGGCCTGTGTCACTGCTCCCTTGGCCCAAACACCATTAGCTGGAAAGTCTGTCACGCAGCCACATCTAACTGGAAAGGGGGCTAGAAAGTATAATCTAGTTTTGTATCCAGGAAGCCTGTGACAGCGCGGATTCTAGGGAACTACCAGCTACCTCTGCCAGTCAGGACCATTTATTTCAGGCCAGGCTCCTTCTGAATAGAAAAGCAGCCAGAGGCCCAGGCGAGGCAAGTGAGGGAGGAAGGGAGCAGCGGTCAGCCTGCAGTGCACTCAAGCCATCCTCACTTTTTGGGTAAAGCCAGTTTCACTCCTGTGGATACAGAGGCCTGAAACCCCTGGGTGAGGAGGGCCTCCACATTTCTCCTTGTCTATGAGAAGGTGAGAGAGAAGGTTCGAGAAGACTTTTTCACAAGCAAACCATCAGGCCCCCCAGGGTGTAATTTGGAAATCCCCTGGCTTTCCCTGGCTTTGCCCTCAGCCCTTGTTCCCTCCTCCTACCCTGTTTTCAGCCCCTTTCTCTAGGCATGCGCCGGTGACTGGGACTGTCACGTTGCCTGACACCTCGGCTCGGTGCCCCGCCTGTGGGCCACTTTGGGCCAGAGCTACCGGTGGGAGCTGATGCAGAGCCTGGCCCAGCCCTGTGGCTTTGATGGGATTTCATCATCCGACCTGTGCTCCTTGGCTGGAAGCCTGGGGAGCTGCGCAGCCTTGCCCCGGGCTATCTGCTTTCAGTGGGAGAGGCCCTTCTCTCTGAATAGAGGAGGACCCAGAGGTGAGGAGGTGAGACTTAGGCTCTCTCGTCTCTGCAGCCTGAGAGCTGAGCCCACGCCAAAGCCATCTGCCTTCACCCAACTTTCCCAAGGAGCAGACAAGATAAAGGACAGACGGAATGAGCACTGAACAACTTGTTAATGATTTTATTGCAGGTTAAATCAAATGTCTCCAGTAAAACTACAGGAGACCTTCTTTAACCTTACCCTGCTGTAAATATGTATTAACTCAATTACCATCAGCAATTAAGGCCTAGTTTGGGAACAGTGGCCTGAGACAAAAAAGACATTATCATCCTGGGAAATGAATCCAGAATAAAAGGAATTTATTCCACCTTAGCTAATGAGCAGCTGTATGGGGATGGAAATGAAGGCCTTTGCCTCGGAATTGCTTTTGACCGTTCATACAGGGAGAGGAGAAAAGGTTCGCCTTTACGTAAAGCTCTTGGAAGCACATTAGGGACATTGTTACAATGCAAATGAGGAAGACCGTTGTGTTTGGGTGGTTTATGGGTTTAGTAAAAGGAGTAACATTTCAATTAGTGGGGAAGGAATGAGAACCTGCCTCAAAGAGGCTTAATTGGCAACTTGGCTTTCCCAGGGGGCTTTGAAGTAGCATCAGAGAAGGAACGTTTTCAGAGATGGGTGGAGAATAGAGCAACTACAGGGCCCTTGCTGTGCCTGTGAGAGGGCAGATGGGGTGCTCAGAAGGTAAAACCCACAGCGCTACACAAATCCCAGCCCCGCGCGAGCGTCCGCTCCAGTCTTCCCGGCTTCTGAGTGGTTTTCTCCACGCCGCGTCACCCACCTCCCCCTCTGAGAGCATCGGGACCCAGCCGTTTCTAAAGCAGGCAGTCTCCACGAAGCCATCTCGCTTTAAAGACTGAAGCCCTAACCTCACCAGTGTGGAATTCCTTTTTTCCTTCTCAAGAGCCCCTTTTGCTGGGTCTCTAAGTTCAGTCCAGCAAACTGGGGAATTCAACTCCTAATTGCAGTGAGTTATGGGGGAGGGTGCAATATTGCATACAAATGTGTATTTTCTGTGCATGTGCGTTCAAGGACTACAAAGTCTGAAGACTGAAGATTCAAGTACGATTGTACCTTAGGGCAAGGGATTGTGCAGGTGACTCGTCAAGGTGGGGCTCTCAGATTTCACAAGTTGCAAAGGCATCCAGATCGACATTATCCTACGGTCTCATCTTGCCTTGCCATGGTATCCTCATGAGGTCTTTGTCAATGTAGTTCATGCTCACAAGTCACTCAAATCTTCATGCATCTTGACTGGTTTGAGATTTTACTTCTTAATTCAGTGTCATTCACAGTGTTTGGCAAACTTTTTGTTTTCTAACATGGAGGAACTCTCCAAAGGAAGTGTTGCAGATAATATGCCAAGATAATTGTTTGCAATGAAGTTTGGAAGAAAATTCAGCTAACCCTGTGTTTAAGCTGCAAGATAGCAATGTGACTAGGGGTTTGGAGAGCTGTCCAAACCAAGCCTCTAAGTGGTATGCTGGTCTTTCTGAACTGGAGAAAAAAACAATGAAGAACTTCCAAGTGACTCCACCAGTCCCTCAGTTCTCTGAATGTTGACTTTGGGGAGAATGAGTTCAACACCCTTCCCATGTGCGCATCCGCAAACGTAGATTGGATTTTGCTTGAGATCTTAGCATTGAACCCTGAACTAAAGGAGGCACTAAGCCACCATCTGAAGCAATCAGTCCCCAAAGCACAGGACTCTGAGCCAGGCTCTCTCCCTTCATCCTCCCCTCTCCTACGGGTGGCTTCTCCTGGAAGACTGGCTCATATCTCTGGAGCCTGTGGTTTGGGGATTGCCATTAGCCAACTACAACAAAGCCTGGAGAGTTTACTTTGGGTCTAAAATGAGAACTGGACCCACTCTCTGAGTAATGCTCATCACTCAGCAGGTCTCAGCCGGTGGCCGACAACTTTACAATTGACCCCCTTCCCACCACCATGGGTTGCCGGGTAGAGCAATCACTTCCCTCCTAAGCCTCATCTGCTGCCTCCTCAAAGTTGTGATGGTTAGAAAACATGGCATCTGTATGCACCCTGCAAGTTCTCGAATGCCGGGAAAGCTGAGCCACCATGCAGTCGCGTGGCATGTCCGATCCATCACGCCACTGTGAGGAAACAGGACAAGGACCAGGGAATCAGCATAGCAACGTAAGTTCCTGACTGCTGCTGTGAGTGGACCGGAGATGCTGCACCAGTGACCCAGTCTCTGCAGCAACTAGAAGCTGGGATTGACTGGATGCCTTGGGACAGCACAGAATCCATTTCAAGTGCTGAAAAGGACCTTAATAATATTCTAACCAATATATGGATGGGAAACGGAGGCCCAAAGAGGGAAGATTCCTACCCAGGTACCTGCAGGGAGTGACGGGAAGAGCTGAGACCCAAACCCAGGTGCAGGTACTGAGGCCAGTGCCCTCCCTTCTAACATGGCTGAATCTCGGCTTCACTTTCCAGTGTTTTTGCCTTGTCTAGGGTGGAAATGAGTTTGTAAAACTCTGCAAAGAGAGAGGTATGCTGAGGGGCCAAAGCCCATGAGCATTTACCATAGATCTCCCTAAAATGGATAATCAATCAAGACACTGTTGTATACTCTTGCCTCCTTGAGGGGGCATCTTGTGTGCTTTCTCCTTGTTTCTCAGACCCCTTCACTGTAACCAAAGCTGCCTCTGTGGTGCTTTTGGTTAATGCTCAGGAGAAAATTCTCACATTAGAGCATTATTTTCAAAATGCTCTTTTCAAGGTCCAAAATATTTCCACTCCCAATAGCTCACAATCTTTTTCATTTTTTGTTTTAATTTTTCTATAATTTCAACTTTTATTTTAGATTCAGAGGGTACCTATGCAGGTTTATTACCTGGGTATATTGCAGGATGGTGAGGTTTGGGGACACAATTCATCCTGTCACCCAGGTACTGAGCATAGTACCCAACAGTTTGTTTTTCAGCCCTTATCCCCCTCTCTCCCCTTCCGGTAGTCCCCAGTTTCTATTACCATCTTGATGTCTATGAGTATCCAGTGTTTAACTCCTACTCTTAAGTAACAATACGCAATATTTGATGTTCTGTTCCTGCATTAATTCACTTAGGATAACGGCCTCCAGCTGCATCCACGTTGCTGCGAGGACCTGGTTTCACTCTTTTTATGGCTGTGTAGTATTCCATGGTGTATATGTACCACATTTTCTTGATTCAATCTACCAGTGGTGGGCACCTAGGTTGATCCCACGTCTTTGCTATGTGAATAGTGCAGTAATGAACATATGAGTGCATGTTGCATAACCTTTAAAGGCAAAAAGACATGCTCTATTATCCCCATTTTTACAAAGAGGAAATGGATTTCCAAGAGGTAAAGTAACTTGCCAAAAGCCACACTCCCCACAAGTGGCTCATACAGACCTAGAGCCAAGTCTAGAGTGAAGTCCAACACTTTGCAGAGTTCTAGCTTCCAGCAGGAAAAAACCTGACTTAGACAATACCTCATTATTTACTTCTCCTCTCTGGGGACAATGAAATTAATGTTCCTTTGAAACATGAGAGTTTGGATAGATGACCACATGTACTTGTCACCACCTCCTCTTCTCTCCCACACCTGGTGTATAGGCAAGGCATTGAAGAATACACTGAGTCATTGCGGTCCCCCATCCCTCCTTCAAAATTCCCTGCAGCTGATGAGACTGCTGTCCACAATCACAAACTTACCCTCCCCATTGAGAGTCTGGCATAATCCACGTCTCTCTCAGAGCCTGCCTATGGAGGCGCTGGCCATTGTTCTTGGACAGATGACTAGACCTTTCAGCCTCCACTTTTAAAGAAACAGGATGCGGCCAGGTGCGGTGGCTCTCACCTGTAATCCCAGCACTTTGGGAGGCTGAGGTGGGTGGATGACCTGAGGTCAGGAGTTCGAGTCCAGCCTGGCCAAGATGGTGAAACCCCATCTCTACTAAAAAATACAAAAATTAGCCAGGCGTGGTGGCAGGCACCTTAATCCCAGCTACTTGGGAAGCAGAGGCAGGAGGATCGTTTGAACCCGGGAGGCGGAGGTTGCAGTGAGCCAAGATCGAGCCATTGCACTCAAACCTGGGGGACAAGAGCAAGACTTCTCTCTCTCTCAAAAAAAAAAAAAAAGAAAGACAGCAGGCAATCTGGGGTTATGCAGAGGAGATAAAGTCTCTTCATCAATTAATTTTGCTACTTGGGAGTTTCTTCTGGAACATATGAGAAAAGAAGTGAATAGCTAAAGGTGGAAAAGATGAGCTAAGCCAGAGTGTTCACTCCCAGGACTAGAGTCTCGCCAGTAAAGTAGATAACAGAAAATATTTCAAAGATGAGACAAGCAGCAAATAAACCACTGGGAGAATAAAAAATTGCTTCCTCCCAAATTTCTCCCCCCGTTCCCCGCAAAAAAAAATACAAAAGATATAAGATGTGTGCTGCTTTGTTTTTTGTTTGTTTGTTTTTAGGTTTTTTGTTTGTTTGTTTATTTGTTTTGGTTTTTTTTTTTTTTTTTTTTTTTTTTGAGACGGAGCCTGGCTCTGTTGCCAGGCTGGAGTGCAGTGGTGCAATCTCAGCTCACTGCAGCCTCCACCTCCCAGGTTCAAGCAATTCTCCTGCCTCAGCGTCCTGAGTAGCTGGGACTACAGGCATGTGCCACCACACCCAGCCAATTTTTTTCTACTTTTAGTACATTTGTACTTTTGTACCATGTTGGCCAGGATGGTCTCCATCTCCTGACCTTGTGATCCACCCGCCTCGGCCTCCCAAAGTGCTGGGATTACAGGCATGAGCCACTGCACCCAGCCCTCATGTGTGCTGCTTACATCTGACATAGGAGACATTGAACTCACACTCAAAATCTTGGGATACTAAAAGTTTTAAGAGAGAAATGAGTTCTGCCAGACTCAAATGGGATTTTCTGTAGAATCACATGGTATATGAAAATCTTCTTTTATTGCAGCCGTTGGAGATGTGTGTGAGTATGTGTGTGTGTACACGTGCATATTATGCATACAATTTTGTAGCTTAGTTCAAGCTGTCACCCATCTCTCATCTGGAAAATGGCAATGAGCTTAAAAGTGCCCCTGGCCTTGAGCCAGCCCTGCCAACTGTGTCTAAGATGCACATCTCACCACTTCCTCCCTTTGGCTGACAGCTGCCCAGAGCTCCCCACTGTCCACCTGATAAACTCTACCCTCTATAAACATAAAACCCCACCTCCTTCTTCAATTTTCCATGCCCATCATTTCCTGCCTCGCAGTTTATGTGCCAAGCAACACAGGGCTCTTCCTAGTTTCCTGCCCCGTTGTCTTTTATCTTCCATGACCTTGCTTATGCTGGAATCTCTTCCAGGACCCAACATGCTTCTCCCACCTGGCCCCCTATTCTCCTACAATGCCCTGGGTGTATCTGTAACTAGCACTTAGAATCACCTGTTCTGGTATCTGTGTCTGCTGCTAAACACACACAAACACACACACACACACACACACACACACACACACACACACACGCACCTTTTACTGAAGAATATCATACATCAACAACCACCCAAATCTTAAGTATGCAACCAGTCAAATGTTTTCAAATTTCAACCAGCACCCAGAACAAAAAGCAGCCACTATATTTTTGAGGTCAGAGACTGAGTTTTGTTCATCTTTGTAACTTTAGCACCACGTCCAGTGACTGGCAGGCAGTATGTATCTACCAAATGGTTGTGGAATGAATCAATGCATGGTTATTTCACTGTCTTTTCTTTCTATTTCACTCATTTACCTTTTCTAACTATTCTCACTTTATCTAAGTTGACCAACAGGATAATTCAGGATTTCTCGCCCAGGCTTTGAGAGCCTGAGTTCTGAATGCTGAGGATCGTGAAGAAATGTTAGTAGTTAGGGGAAGAAGAATGGGGAGCAGCTTGGCTGCTGACCACCAAACCCGGATAGGCAACTTGGTAAGATCTAAGACTCAGCCATAAGAGAAGATAAAAGTCTTTTCTCTTCATAAACTTCAAGCTGTAATCTCAGCTGCCAAAGCACGTCACAGTATCTACCGCAATTAAGAACCAATGAAGAGGTCACTAAGGAATAGAACATTTTAGCCTTTTTGCATTAGAGCTAAGAAAAGGGCACAGATGGCATTCTTTTCTTCTACACTCAGCTCCTGGTGCCAGGTACCAGCATCGTCTTAAGTTGACAGCTGACCCAGGAGGGGCAACGGGTCTATTTTCCTTACTTTCCACGTAAGCAATCATAGGAGGTGTAGCACAAAGTGGGTGCTCCCTAAATATTAATGCCCCCATCCACACGCTTCTCTGAAAAGTCCACATTAGGAAGTAATACACCTACCATTTAGTTAGCATGTACTATGTGCCAGGCATTTGATAAGTAGCCACTTACACACATTACCACATTTATTCTTCATAGCTACTCTCTCAGGTGAATGATATTATCCCCATTTAACAGATGGGAAAATTGAGCAATGAAAGTTGGGGTGTGACCTCATATCTTTGATTCCAAACCTGTTATAACTACTCTATTATAAACAAACTAAATAACCTGCTTCCTCGTGTCCCTGCAACTGATGAGAAGACCAGTACTGTCGAGGCTGAGAAACCCTTGTCAGAGGACTCCCCAGAATGAACCTCGGAACTTCAGACAGACTGGGTGGGCCTCCAGCCGGGCCTCACAGCAGGGTCAGGACGCGTCTGTCTGGCTGGCATGCTTCACATTCTCAATCTCACGGCTGGAAACCAAGATTCAATGTCACCTGAGGCCGAAGCCTAAGTTCTTATGGTAGATTTTCTCCTGGGGAGTTAGAGTTTCTCATTTATGTTCACCCAAAACCTTACTTTGAAAGAACTATTTTGGAGAAGTTCACAGTGCATGCTATCGAAGCATTGAAAACATCTACTTTTTCCCAGGGGCCGTCAAGGGAGACAGGTCCTTCTGAAGTGGAAGGGAACCACTTTCCAAAGGAGCGTTTCTGAATGAAAGATTAGCTAGGGTTTCCTCAGCAAAAGTTCGATGTGGGGCAAGCATCCCCTTCCCTGGCCTGAATGAATGGCGTGTCATCCCGGGACCTACCCAACACCCTTGGACAGCCCAGGGAAAGGACCTTCTGGCACTGTTCAGACCAAGAGCTGAGCCAGGGGCCTGGCTAGTGCTCACCAGCATCTGAGCCCATTCGCTGGCTTGAAGACAGACACAAAGCCACCCTGATCCCAAGTCCAGACCTTTAATGAGCCCCTCCACTCCTCACCTCTCAGACATCCCCTGTTTACATTTTATTAGCCAATGGACCTAATCCCCGGGCTCCAGTCTGCACTTTACCTTGTCTCTGTGTGTCCTCCAGATTAACGCTCATCAGTAACTGTCGCCACAGTGGGTAAGATCCAAGCTTGAGGACATGCCAAGCCCTGCAGCTCTGGTGCCAACCGGAGAAAATATGGAAAAGGAAACCCAAACATTTACACACATTTCAAAATGTTTAGTTCGAGCCACCCCATGTAAATAAGAGAGTGCCCAGGAGATACTCATTTTCCTTGGACTTACATATTTTGTCCCAAATAAAGATTAGCTTAAAAAAGAAAATCCAAGCCACTGGCCCCTGCTTCTTTTTTGCTTCTCAGGCACGTAAGATCTTTTTCATGTAGTAGGCTTCAATGCTATTGTATTTCTTCTGCGCTTTGAAACTGAGCCCCTCTTTGATGGATATTAGTTGAACGTGCTTTCGTGTCTCCCTAATGAACTTTCACTTGGAAAATGCCCCAAACAAGGAAGATGCTAGAAGTGTAATGATACTCTGTTTAAAGCAAAGAGGGACCCTCTCTTCTGGTTTCCCCCACTTTGGTCCACCCCAGAGGAATACTCGGCCAAGAATCACAGAAGGGATCATTTACAGCTTCACTTTCAAGTTCCCCAGCTCCCTTTCAGACTGTGTTTACTCAGTCAAAGGCTTCAGACCAGCCAGGGTGGGTCTCCTGACAGCCCCATCTTGCTGGCTCTGGCATACTCTGATTAGGATTAAACACATGCTGATCTGTCAGAAAGCGATTGATCGAGAGACTTCTTTGTGATGCTCATGGTAAGATGAGAGGATGGAAGAGTTCAGACATGGAGGCAATATTCTTTAGGGCACCCTTCAGCTCTTGTGCCTGGAGGAGCCCAGGACGGCAGTCCTGCAGTAATTACTGGCTACACGGAAAGCAAATCCACCCAAAATGGAAGACAGCTTGGAGCCACAGGGGAAACCCTTTAGTGGTGGTGTTCTTTATTTTACTTTTTTCTAACAATTGAAAACATCCTGTGGGGAACAGTTTTCTCGAATCCAATCAACATTAATTTTCAAATAAAACTAAGTATACAGAAAATAAGTGATCAACAAAACACAAGGCCATTAGATGTGCCTACATTGGTTTTCTTGTTTTTCCCTCAACGGATGATTCCTTAGAGAGAGATTAGGTATACTAATTAGCACTTTTGTAAATAAAAGAAATTGTGTGAAGCTGGAAAATTTACAATAGATGAAGTATAGTTGTCGAAGCACCCAATTCTGAGTGTGGCCAAATAGGAAACCTGCATTCTTTCCGTTGCTGAGTCACTTGCTGGTTGTACAGGCACAGGCTTGGACAAGTCTCTGTCTTTTGAGTTTCTGCTTCTTCATCTATAAAATGGTGACATGCTTCCAGGTTCTGTTCTTCACAGGTTTGTTCTGGGAATCAAACAGGGCCTGAGGGTCAAAGCACCTGGAATCCCCAATACTTGACTGATAATTACCAACTGCCTTTGGAGTTTGGGCTTTAGAAGCTGAGGTTCCCCCTTTGGTCAGTATCACCCACAGGTCATTATTCAGAACTTCCCAGCTCAGGGGTTCAGAATTTCTCACTGCTATGCTTTTTTGTTCATTGTTCATCTTTTTTTTCCTTTTGTTTTTAGTTGACATATCATGATTATAGAGTAATCACATAATGGTTGACACATTTATAGAGTGTAGCATGATATTTTGATTTATGTATACAGTGTGTAATTATCAAATCAGGGTAATTAGCATATTCATTACCTCAAACATTCATCATTTCTTTGTTTTAGGAATATTCAAAATCCTTTCTTCTAGCTATTTGAAAATGTACAATAAATTATTGTTAACTATAGTCACGCTACAATGCTACAGAACACTAGAGCTTATTTCTCCTATCTAGCTATAATTTTGTATCTGTTAATCAACCTTTCCTGTCTTCCCTTCCCTGCCACCCTTCCTAACCTCTAATAACCACAATTCTATTCTCTATTTTTATGAGCTCAATGTTTTTTAGCTCCTACACATGAGTTAGTACCTTCAGTATTTTTGGGCCTGACTCATTTCACTTAACATCATAAACTCCAGGCTCATCCATGTTGCCGTGAATTATAAGATTTTATTCTTTATTATGTCAGAATAATCTTACTTTGTGTATTTATACCAATATATATTCCAACATCTATTGAGATGATCGTACTTTTTTGTCCTTCATTCTGTTGATGTGATGTATCACATTGACTGATTTGCATATGTTGCACCATCCTTGCGTCTAGTCTAGGGTAAGCCCCACTTAATCATGGTATATTATCTTTTTGATGCACTGTTGGATTCAGCTTGCTAGCATTTTGTTAAGGATTTTTGCACTCATCGGGGATGTTGGCCTGTGACCTTTTCTGTTGTGTCCTTGTCTGAGTTTGGTATCAGGGTAATTCTGGCTTCATAGACCAAGTTAGAAAGAATTCTCTCTTCTTCATTTTTCTGAAATAGTTTGAGAAGAATCAGTGTTAGTTCTCCGAAAGCTTGGTAGAATTCAGCAGTGAAGCCATCTGGTCCTGGGCTTTTCTTTGTTGAGAGACTTTTTATTACTGATTCAATCTCATTACTTGTTACTGGTCTGTTCAGGTTTTCTGTTTCTTCCTGGTTCGATCTTTATAGGTTAGATGTGTCCAGGATTTGATCAATTTCTTGTAAGCTTTCCAGTATGTTGGTTCATAGTTTTCATAACAGTCTCTAATGGCCCTTTGTCAGTTGTAATGTCTCCTTTTTTATTTCTCATTTTATTTAATTGTGTCGGGTCTCTCATTTTCTTAGTTCATCTTGCTAATAGTTGGTCAATTTTATTGACCAAAAAAACCAACTTTTCATTTTGTTGATTTTTTTTTCTTGGTCTCTATTTTATTTTCTTCTTCTCTGATCTTTTTTTTGGTTTTTTCCTTCTACTAATCTTGGGTTTTGTTTTTTCTTGCTTTTCTAGTTTTTTGAGGCACGTCAGTCAGTAGGTTGTTTATTTGAAATCTTTCTCCTTTTTAATGTGGGCGTTTATTGCTATTAATTTCCTTCTTAGTACAGTTTTTGCTTTATCCTATAGGTTTTGGTATGTTGTATTTCTATTTTCATTTGTATCAAGAAATTTTAAATTTCCTTCTTTATTTCTTTATTAACCTATTGGCCATTCAGGAGCATGTTGTTTAATTTCCATGTGTTTTTATGGTTTCTAATGTTCCTTTTGTTATTGATTTCTGGGTTTATTCCATTGTGGTCTGAAAAGATGCTTGATGTGATTTTTATTTTAAAAATTGTTGAGACTTGTTTTGTGGACTAACTTCAACGTTTCTTTGTTGAAACAAAGATTTCTTGTCTAAATGATCTGTCCAATGCTGAAAGTGGAATATTGAAGACCCCAGGTATTATTGAATTGGAGTCTAGAGTCTCTTTAGCTCTAATAATATTTGCTTTATATTTATGGGTGACCCAGTGTTTGGTGCACATACGTGTATAGTTGTTATAACTTCTTGATGAATTGATCCCTTTTTAATTATGTAATGATCTTCTTTGTCTCTTTTGATGTTTTTTGACTAAAGTCTATTTTGTCTGATGTCAGTATGGCTACTTCTACACACTTTTGGTTTCTATTTGTGTGGAATATTTTTTCCCACGCCCTTACTTTCAGTCTCTGTATGTCTTTACAGGTGTATGAGTTTGTTATAGGCAAAATGTAGTTGGATTTTTTTTTAATTGATTCAGCCAGTCTACATCTTTTAATTCAGGTTTAAACCATTTATATTCAAAGTTGTTATTGAAAAGTGAAGACATACTCCTGTCATTTTGTTAATTATTTTGTGATTGTTTTGTATGTCTTTTGTTCCTTTATTCCTCTTTTATTGATTATCTTTGTGTTTTGGTGGTTTTCTGTAGTGATAACATTTGATTCCTTTCTCTTTCTCACTTATGTGTCTGCTCCACAGGGAATTTTATTTTTTCATGTGGTTTCATGATGGTAGATATCATTCTTTTGACTCGTGGTATAATAGGGTCCCCTTAGGCATTTCTTGTAGGACCAGTCAAGTGGTGATAAATTTCCTCAGTGTTTGTTAGTCTGGGAAAGACTTTACTTCTCCTTCTTTCTTGAAGGATAGTTTTGCTGGATATAGTACTCTTAGATAGTAAATTTTTTCTTCCAGTACTTTGAATATCTCATTTTATTCTCTCCTGGGCTCTCAAGTTTCTGCTGAGAAATATGAAGTTAGTCTGATGGAGATTCCCTTCTATGTTACTTGACAGTTTTGCTGTTTTTAGAATTCTCTGTTTGTCTTTGATTTTTGTTAGTTTGACTGTAATGTGCCTTAAAGACATTTTGGGTTGAATCTATTTGGGGATCTTTGAGCTTCCTATATCCAGATGTCTGTATCTCTCCCAAGTCTTGAGAAGTTTTCATCTATTTTTTCATTAAATATATTTTCTATGCCTTTTCCCATTTCTTCTCATTCTTAAACTCCCAAAATGCAAATTTGCTTAATAGTGTCCCATATGTCACAAAAGCTTTCTTCATTCTTTCTTATTTATTTATTTATTTATTTATTTATTTATTTATTTATTTATTTTGTCTGAATGGGTTATTTCAAAAGACTTGTATCTAAGTTCAAAATTTTTTTCTCCTGCTTGGTCTAGTCTATCATTGAAGCTCTTAGTTGTATGTTTTACTTAATTCATTGAATTTTTCATATCCAAGGTTTCTATTTGGTTATTTTTTATACTATCAATCTCTTTGTTGAGTTTCTCATTCAGATCATTAATTTGTCTTTTCTTGTACATGTATCTATAGTGTCAATTGAGTAGGATGGTTTGGCTTTGGTTCTGAGTGGGTGCAGTAATGTAGCCTTTGTATTTTTTTTGACTGTAGTCAACATCAGTGGTGCCTTTGAGTGCCTCAGTGGCCTAGGCTACAGTTGTTTGTAGAGGCTGTGGCATGGCTTTGACAGGGATAAGAACACTGGGCAGCCCAGTTCCTGGGCCCCTGGGGAGTGCCTGTGGGTGCACAATGGCTCTGCTACTGAAGTGGTTGAGGTTGGTGACCATGGCATTTGCAAGCCCCAAGTAGGCCAATCCCTGGGAAGCTTGCACAGGTTTGTGGTGGTTCTACTGCTGGGGGGGAGTGGGGGCAGGGTCAGTGGCAGCTGGCAATGGTGGGCCCCAGGGCAGTTGGCTCTCAGACTCTGGAGAGTGTGCCCACTGGCTCCCTCTATCCTGGGGTCAGCCTCCCTGCTGTGCTGAACTACCTGTTTCCCAGGATGTAGGACATTGTATGGGCTCGGGTCCAGGGTCGCAGCTGCATTGCTGAATCCAGCTGCCTTTGTGATCCTGCAGTCCTCTGGGTGGATGTGGTGGGATGTCAGTGAGGCCCTGGTGTGAATTTCCTTTCTGGTATAATGCAGTCATATGGACTCCAGGTAGCTGCCTATACTGGGCTCAGGGCCTGTGAGGGCTGAGGGGCTCTCTTGTAGCCAGGACTGCAGGTATCTGTGGTGGGAATGTGGACTTCTGGGGATCTCCCACTTACCTTTTCCCTGCAATGGGCAGTTCTTCCTGGCTCTGAGCTAATCCTGACTGGCTGCTTCACTTCCCTCTCTATGCTGCCATCCTGAGTTTCCATGCTTTAGAGGGTCATTGTCACTTCCTTGTTAAATTTCAGTGCTCTCCCTTAGACACTCTATTCAAGGGTGGTTATCTATTTGTTGGTTTGGTCCTTCTTTGTGAAGGAAACAAGTGCTGAGCACCTCTAGTCTACCATCTTGAGGATGCTCAAACTGGGATCTGGTTTCAACTTAGTTTTAAGGTTTCATAGGTTTAGTTATGCCGTCAAATGAATTCTCACACTGTTACCAGGTCTCTGCAGCCAGAGTCACCCTGTGCTCCCTGTGAGTTGCTGCTCCTCTGCCATGTGGTACTGTCACTCGCTCCTGGGCTTTTGTTCATGTCGTTGGCTCAGCCTGGAATGCCCACCTCCCATTTCCCTCTTTGGTATGTCTAAAATCCACTCTTCTCTTAAAGCTCAATGCAAATACCAACTTCTCCATAATCCTTCTCTGATTCTTTTGCTCCCAATAAAAAGTGACCACATTGCCTCTGAGCCTTGGCAGCATGTCACTTCTTGTAACTTTCAGCAGTCTTTGTCCTCAGTCATTTTCTTGCTTCATGTGGCCTCTCCTACTATATGGCTTGGGGGGGGGGCTGTGTGAGCAGTATTTCAGTACACAGATGAGCATAGCACCTTATGCCCAGTGGGCAATTATCGTCATTATTATTATTATTTTGATGGAGTCCTGCTCTTGTCACGCAGGCTGGAGTGTAATGGCGCAATTTCAGCTCACTGCAACCTCCACCTCCTGGGATCAAGCCATTCTCCTGCCTCAGCCTCCCAAATAACTGAGATTACAGGTGCCCACCACCATGCCCAGCTAATTTTTGTATTTTTAGTAGAGACAGGATTTCACCGTGTGAGCCAGGCTGGTCTCAATCTCCTGACCTCAGGTGATCCTCAGACTCCCAAAGTGCTGGGATTACAGGCATGAGCCACCACACCTGGCCAGCAATTATTATTTCCTTAAGAATGAGAACCATTGTAGTTACAGTTCTTATCCAAATTTTATTTGAAAGCAACTTCAGATAGTCTTCATGATGCATAGTACCATGTTCACTGAAACTTGTTCATATCCGACCTGCGTTCTCACTTTGCAGTTACCAAGGATTGTACAAAGTGAGTACATGGTTTCAATATGCAGACATGATCCTGTGGAAAGTGAGGATTACTTGTATATCTAAACAATAAATGTGTAACAAATGTAATCCATCTAATCACATGAAAAAAATACCAAGAAGTCTCATGCATTGAAGGCAGCCAGCCAGGTACTGTATATTAAACACAGAACTCATAGACAGACTTGTAAATCAGAGCCCTGGCAGAAAACAGCAATGAATGTTCAATCTCAGAGAGGAAAGGGCTTTAGCAATTGAAGAACCATGTTGTTCCCATTCAGAACCATGACATTGGCTTATGCCAGGCTCTTGATAGAGGCTATGTGTGGATACAAGAGGCAATGTGAGATACGTAGCTTACACGCTGAAACACGATCATTTCTAGGATATTTTAGTAGCTTCTGAAGACAATGAGGCAGAATATTTGTAATCCGTATGGTCTCAGGAATGCCTTAAAGCCCCCTAAAATCAAATAAACATCAGCATCGCTGGCGTCCTGCTGCTTCCCACAGTGAATGCTGTGACGGGCACAGAGAGACTCACAGAACAATACATTTTAAGCCACTAAAGAGCCATGAAACTGCACAGCAAATCTGTTTCAAAAGCTAAAATGCTGAGTTTATATCCTCTACAAAAGAAAGGGACACAGGAAAACAATTAGAAATGATGGAAGATGATCATAAACAGAAGTTTAAGCAACTTTACAGGGAGCCAGGCTGCCTGGGAATGCTGAGGATCAGCCAGAGGGCAGAGCACAGGACGCAGAGTGAGGACCTCCAGGTTTGGGAGTCGGCTGCTGAGCTCCAGGAGGTTACAGAGACACTGCTGCACTGGGTCTGGGTTCTCAGCACCTTCACCAAGGGCCAAGGTGAAGGCTGAGGCATGTTCAAAGTCCACTGAAGATGAGATAAAATGGAATGAATGTGGGCTTTGGAATCTGCAAACCAACTCAGTCTCTCAGCTGCGGTCCTTGGCAGGTTCATTAACCTCTCTGAGCTCATTCTTGTGTTGTGAGAAGAGTCATGGCCGGGGGTTTGGAACTTTTCGTGATAGTCCCAGAGCCAGCCTTGCGTGCCAGCAGCCTTGAGCAAATGGCATCCCCTTCTCCTCTTTTTCATTTCTTCATCTGTAAAATGGAAATTATAACCCCTTGCCATTTCCAGGGTGGTTGTGTGGACTGAATACAAATATGTGTGAAAACACGTCAGTAAAACTCTGAACAAGTATAAGAGATTCTTAACACCATTGTCAATGGCTATTTGGGAACCAATCCAACTCTCTACTTTTCTGAATAGAGACAAGCAGTTAGACAACTATGAAAGAAACATAAGACCCTGTTACCCACTGAATTGTGTCCTCCCAAAAGACATCCCCAGTACCTATGAATGTGACCTTACTTGGAAATAGAATCTTAGTAATATAATCAAATTAACATAATCAAGTTAAGGATCTCTTCTTACAAGGACATCAGTCATTGAATAACATCTGCCTTGCCCCCACCAATCTTGGACAGCTTCATTTTAATTTAGGATGGACCCTAATCCACTGAGTGATGTTCTTATAAAAAGAGGAAAGTGGGCCAGGCACAGTGGCTCCTGCTTGTAATCTCAGCCCTTTGGGAGGCCAAGGCAGGTGGATCACCTGAGGTCAGGAGTTTGAGACCAGCCTGGCCAACGTGGTGAATCCCCATCTCTACTAAAAATACAAAAATTAGCCAGGTGTGGTGGCAGGTGCCTGTAATCCCAGCTACTCAGGAGGCTGAGGCACGAGAATTGCTTGAACTGGGGAGGCAGAGGTGGCAGTGAGCCAAGATCATGCCACAGCACTCCAGCCTGGGCGACACAGTGAGACTCCGTCAAAACAAACAAACAAACAAAAAAAAAAAGTAAAGAAGACAAAAGAAAAGGGGCAAAAGAAGACACAGACACACGGGAGAACGCCGGGTGAGGACAGAAACCGAGATCGGAGTGATGTGGCTGCAAACCAAGGAAGGCCAAGGACTGATGGCCGTCTCCAGAAGCTAGGAAGAGGCAAGGAAAGTTTCTGCTCAACCTCAGGGGGAGTGCGGTCCTGCTGACACCTTGATTTCAGACTTCCAGCCTCCAGAACGGAGACAGAATAAATGTCTGCTATTGAAGCCACCCAGTCTGTGACACTTTGTTATGGCAGCCCCAGGAAACTAACACAGACCCCCTAATCTCCTCTTCCCTGTTCAGTAGATAGGTGCTGTAACACTTACCCTGGAAGTCCTCTCCAAACTCTTAGAATGGAGTTATCCCCATAAAAAGGTTTATACTTCTATGTTTCTAAAGAGCTTTGCCACCGTGTTAGCAGCTTCTCCTAAAATCTCTTTAGGGACCTGCTTATAACTCATCTTTGGGGTTGGTGCTCCTGGAACCACTGTAAGCAGGAGATCGTCTGTCTGGTGCTCCTGGGAGGTGAAGCTTCTTGGACCAGCTGCAGAGCAAGCAGCACCCTGTAGAAAGGGTGTAGAAGGGCAGGAGCTGTCACAGATTAAGGACACCATGATGTACTTTGAAGAGCCTGCCGTAGACTTACCACTTCCTCTCCCCTTTTGCCTCCCAGAAAGTGGGTCCATAGAGCCTTCTTCTAGCTCAGATCACAACGCAAACTAAACCTACCTTGCTTGGTGCCTGCACCAAGAGGTCAACCCCCTGAGTCACTGGAATGATCACTGGATTGTGAGTCAAGAACCCTGTGATCCATTCCTAATTCTGCCACTCACCAGCTCTACCGGACTTTCTTCATCTATAAAATGGGTCTGTCACCTCCACCTCGCAGGGAGGGTGTGGACCACAGGTCAGACAGGAACGTAGAAGAGCACTGAAAAAGAAAAGTGGTGAAATCATTATCACCATCATCTTCCACCAGTTGTCAATGCCTGGGGGTTGGGGAGAAACCTCAAAGAGGACCAGGAAGACTGGATCAAAGTGTCCAGCTGGTAGAAGACTCAGCTGTAGGGCCTGATCCTCTGGCATTGGCTGCCCGGGGAGAGAGCAGTTGAGATGCATTCTCCTGGTGGGTAATAAAATGAGTTTACGTAGGGAGGAAGCAGGATGTATAAAGCCCAGGAGCCCGGTCTGTTTCTGAGATCAAACAGAGCAGCATTGTGCCGGGGTGTGGAGCTGATGTCAGCGTCTAGAATGCTGGTTGGAATCACCCTGGTTACGCAGCTGGACCGGAATAAGGCAAGTCTGTATCTGAACTCATTAATTTTTACAACCAACTGAACTGTTCTGCCCTTTTTTTTTTTTTTTTTTCTTCATTTAGCATTAATAATGCACTTATATTTTTATGGATGAACATAGTCACATACTTGTGATCTTTTCAGGTTTTATTATGAAAATATTAAATGCCAGCCTGGGCGACATAGTGGACCCTGTCTCCAAAATTTTGTTTTGTTTTGTTTGAGACAGGGTCTTACTTGGTCACCCAAGATGGAGTACAGTGGCATGATCTCAGCCCACTGTAGGCTCAACTTCTGGGCTCAAGCAATCGTCCCACTTCAGCCCCCCAAGTAGCTGGGACTACAGGAATGCACTACCACACCTAGCTAAGTTTTTGTAGTGACAGGGTCTCACCCTGTTGCACAGGCTGGTCTAGGACTCCCAAACTCAAGCAATCCTCCCATCTCAGCCTCCCAAAGTGCTGGGATTACAGACATAAGTCACTGCGCCTGGCCCACATTTTTTTTTTTTTTTGGTGATTAGACAGGCACGGTNGGGGGGGAGGGGTAGGGGAGGTGGTGCGGGAGGAGAACAAGGGAAGAAAGGCAAAGGGGAGGGACTAGTATGTATGGAGCAGGGGGCTTCCCACCAGCAGACACTATCTCATTATTCCCCAGCAAACGCCAGCTTCGAACCCCCAGCCCCTGGGACAGTCAGGCCTAGCTGTGGCAGCAGGTCCTGCCAGGGGAAGGAGAGAAACGGGCCAGTAAGACATAAGGATAATTAGAGTGGCACAAGCTGCTCCTAGGCGTTCAGGTTATGTCAATGTTTCCATTATATGCCTCACTTTTCAGGGGTTTATAACGGAGCTGTAAAAACTCACGCCAGCTGAGAATTTGGCAGACCAGGTCGCAGCAGCAACGGAGGGACTGTTTTTTAATTCAATTCAGCTGCTTGTAACTTGGAGTGGGGGAGGATGTGGTGCACTTGGATAACTCAAAGGGGCTGGTTTGAAGTTTGGGGCACTATTTTGCTGTGCGATCAGCCCTCCTCCTCCTACTGTCATTTATTTGTGCTACAGGAAAAAGAACTGCATTATATAAATGCATCCCAAACACGTCCCAAGCCAAGAATGTACAGATGCTTTCCAAGTGCCAGCCAACTCAGCTTTTCCCCATTCCTAAGAAAGTATACAGGTCAGCCTCTTTCCAGAAAATGTGCAAACCATCTCACCCAAACCTCCACACCAAAAAATTATCAAGCTTCTGCAGATGAGCTGTTTGGGGCTCAATCTGTCCTGTGATGGGATGATACATAGTAAGAGCTATTCCAGACAGATCCCAGTATTTAGGACAGTCCTTTTGCACTGGTGTAACAGGATTTGACTTTGTTGATCAGTATTATCCAAATCTCATCAGATGGGTTTGTTGCCCTCTCAGGCCCAGAGTGAAGACAGCTCTTTCTCTCTAATTTAGCCCAGAATCTCTGATTCAGTCAAAGTTCCCGAATCCTGCAGGATCTTTGACAGTCCAACGCACAGGTCCTTCCACACAGAGCATGGAGGCTTCTTTGATTTTCCTGCCAGAAGTCCTCTCTCTCTCCTCTGCTCTCCTATCTACGCTCTTCCTATTACACACATCCTTGGACTGCTGTGTTATATTTCAGTGATTTTTGCATGTCTTATGTCTTTTACTGTATGGTGAGCCCCTTATGACAGGGTCCTGAGCTTGTTAGTCTCTACTTTCTCCAATGTGCCAAATTTAGGTGAACTCGGCTCAGGAAATGTGGGTGGAATTAATTACTAAATAATTAATGAATGACAATCAGAAGCCAAGTGGCAGACAACAGAAGTAAAAGTAAATGTTGAACAGACAGGGACTTATCAATTCCTTCTTTCTTGACAGAAAACAGCATATCGAATTAATTTCTTACCTTGCTACTGACAGTAATACTAAAAAAATGATAAAATGGGGGGAGGGAATCAAGATCCCCAACCAGAATATAGTAACACGATGCAAGCCATAACATGTATGTTCACATGCTCGTAACTATGGTAACATAACAGTTATAAAAAGCAAATAAAAACATGTATGTACCTCTACACACAACTCTATGAGCAAATACCTATAGGTACAATGAGAGAAGCATATTTTATTGCATGCACTGATTTTCCTCTCCGTTATAACTTAGTCCCCAGCCCCTCATGCTTTGAAAGTGCTTTATAAACTATGAATAAGTAACTGTATAGATCAAGAGGGATGACATTGCAGCACTGTAGCACATAGAATATCCAATAAAAATTTGCCTAATGACACTATCACAATAGCAAAGACTTGGAACCAACCCAAATGTCCATCAATGATAGACTGGATTAAGAAAATGTGGCACTTACATACCATGGAATACTATGCAGCCATAAAAAAGTATGAGTTCATGTCCTTTGTAGGGACATGGATGAGGTTGGAAACCATCATTCTCAGCAAACTATTGCAAGGACAGAAAACCAAACACCACATGTTCTCACTTATAGGTGGGAATTGAACAATGAGATCACTTGGACACAGGACAGGGATCATCACACAGGACCTGTCATGGTATGGGGAGAAGGGGGAGGGATAGCAGTAGGAGAAATACCTAATGTAAATGACGAGTTGATGGGTGCAGCACACCAACGTGGCACATGTATACATATGTAACAAACCTGCACGTTGTGCACATGTACCCTAGAACATAAAGTATAATAAAAAAATTTGCCTAATGAATGAATGAACAAATGGGTAAACTACTATGGTAATTTAACTGAAATAATACTTCATCAAATGCTAAAGAAAATATTGTTAGTGATGGTAACTAAGTTCCATCATAAATACCCAGCTCTGATGTAAAAGTTAGTAATGATAGGATTTCAGTCTTCCTTAGGGGTTCAGAAGACAGTGACCAAATGTCACAGTCATTAGACATGCATGTTCGTGTGATTGAAGGACTGGTCCTTCCCAACAAATTTGCACTGATCTGGACAGTGTAAGGTAGCAGAGCTGGGAGGGTCCAAGTATGATGAAGGGTAGTTGGAAAAAGATGATCAAAGTCAGAGGCTAGGATGGGTTTTATAAAGGAGCCTGGGATGAATTGAATTTTCTGGAAGATTTCTAATATTGCACTATAATTTCTGTTTAATTAGAATGTCAAGGTCTTCAAAAATTAAATATAGCTGAAGCTCATGTCTCTAAGTTTGGACACTGAACTAACTTAACTGCCCACCCTCAGATCAATCAATGGCCAAGAGAACTGAGATTACTACGACGATTTAGACCCATTATCATTCATCTTCTGGCACTGAGATACAAAAAAATGCCTAACCCTGAAATCAAAGCATCTCTCTGTACTGCCAGAACAACTCAGGACTCTGTTAGCAGGGAAAAGGGGATGGTTGTTAGGAAGCATCCGACAAGGTCTGCCCCAGGGCAAAATAAGAAAAACTAGACACTCTCAAAATGTGGTTCCCATACCAGCAGCATCTGGGAACTTCTCAAAAATGCAAATTCTTGCCCCCCGCCCTCTCACACCCAGACTCACTGAATCAGAAACTCTAGGGCTGGGGGCACACAAACTGTGTTTTGATAAGCATCCAGGTGCTTCTGATACTTGCTCAGGTTTCAGAACCACTGGGATAAAGTCTAAGAAAATGCTTAGCAATCAAGCCAGACGACTCAGTGACATTATGGAGCACATGCTTCATCAAAGCCCTCTTATGAGAAAGGGAGGGGAGGATGGGGAAGGGAGGGAAAAAGAAAAACTGACCTTTATTGAATGCCTACCAAAGGGTTGGCAATGTCCTTGGTGCCTTCCCCTATCTCCTTGAACCTAATTCTCATAAACCACATTTTCCCAGATGAGAAAGCTGAGTATCAGAAGAGGTTAAGTGACTTGGTCTGGTAAACGACACAGCTCAAATTCTAAGTTTGGTCTGATTCCAAGCCACTGCAACTCCGACTGTTATACCTAATAGGGAACAATCCTAGTAAACTTAGATTTGCTCAATTTATAAAAATACAATTTAGAATAAAATGTATTGTTTTTTAATAAGCATCAGAACCCTTTGCAGTTTTACTCAGAACTACATCCCACCATCACCTTCACCATAGCCCACAGTCCTCACTCACTCTCACACATACATCATGTCACCTGAAGGTCTGCACTCAGTTCCTCTTTCCTGGAATGCCCTTCTTGGTCTGTTCTGTCTGTTGAACTTTATTCTTCTATAAACAATGACACAACTAAAATTGGCTCTCCTTGACTATTTATAGTATAGTGTGTGAACCAATTTGCCACTCAACAATAGTCTGTGTAATAAATAAAGGCAAGATTGCTTCGCTTGAAATATTCCTCTACCAAGAAGCACCTTCAAGTTTTCCTTTCTAACCCAATGGCATTTTGCTCGCATTTCTAATTTCTACATCTGTCCTATGATGGGATGATACATAGGCTCCATCTCCCAACAAATGTGTAAAATCGCAAAGACAAGGCTAGATCTTACTCATCTCTCCAACCTCCACAGCAGCCAGCATAGGGTTTCACTTTGAGTAAGTGCTCAAAATTACGTATGTAATTACATAGACAAGATTGAACTATATAACATGAAATGTACACCTCCACTTCAAAGAATAGGATTTTTCAAGTAGCTGATGAATTCTACCATTTTAAATAAACAGAAGCACATTTCATGCTAACACTGTTGATGAAGAAGCAAGCCTTTCCTTTGGATCATTCCAGTGGATTTTGCATTGCCTTGTGCTTAGCTAATCTAATTCTGAGAATACAGTGTCACTGTTAGATGTTGAAATGGAGCCATTTGGGGACGCTGAATGGAAAACCTCCCAGTAGGAATTATTGAGGCACCTGTTGAATTACCCATAATAAATGATACCGGCCAACTCACACCATAATCTCCTCGCACACCCTGTACCCTCATCATTCTCTCCCTGCTTGAACTTCTTGGATGACTTTAAAGAGTGTTTGGAAGTTAAATATATCCAGTAGCTTCCAAAAAGTATCAAGGGACAACTTTAAAAGTGACATTGAACCATAGATAATGATATTTCTTTATAAAGGTCTTTAAAAGAACACCTTTCTACAATAAATTTTGAGTGTTAGGGGAATGATAGGGTTAGAAGGGGGTAGAGAAAATATGAAAATGGTTAATAAAATCTGGGACTTTCTAGGCAGATAACACAACAGGTTCAAAGAAAGCTTGTAAACATAAATATCAAAGAACGTAGTAACAATGTGTTCAATTGCTCTTTCACTCCTTTTGTCCCCTTAGTTACTCTTCAGCATTTCCTGGGCTTTCATTTTCAATAACTAACCAATAAGGATTTATCAATTATTTTCTATACCATAAGGCTCAGCTTGAGAGGCAAAAAGAGAAAGAAAGGATGGCTGCCATCTCTTATGTGTTTTTACCTTTTAAGGATGTAGAAGTGCTTTCATGTTCTTGATCTCATTCCATGCAAGGTACTACTCTCATTTTAAAGATGAGTAAACAGAAGACCACATGGCCAAGACCACATGGTTTATAAGGGGCTGAGTGGGGGCTGAAGCTCAGGTCTTCTGACTCCAAGTCCTGTGCTGCTGCAAAGATTCGGATGGTTTTTAATAAATTTATAGCATCAATATATGCTCTCACAATATGAAAAGCCTTAAAGGATGTGTTTTATAGACCTCTGGGTAACAAGGCATTGCATTTAAGTGTTTAACTTCTTCTCCACCAATATCCCCTATGAAACAACCCAGAGAAGCAGAAAAAAGAAAAAGTTTTGGTGGAAGGGAAGAAAAGGTACTAAAGCAATATTGGGAACAAGGCAAGTGCACCTTCCACGTGGTAGAAGTTGGCACCATCCTTTTCAATATGGCTTAGATGGGACCAGAGGAAGGGAGACGCTGTGGACAGTCTTGCAGCTCTTCTTCCTGGAAAACAGCAGTGGTTATAGGAAGTAAGGGGCAGAAAGACCTTGAGATCCCCACCAAACATGACTGCCCCGCTTCAGTTTTGGAAGGCTGAGGGAGCGTTGTGTGCAAGTTAGGTAAGAAGATCAGGACTTGCTTCAGCGGTAGATGAGAAGCATTTGAAAGCAGTAGCAGTAAGAGATCCCTGCATAAGCACAATGACTCTATTACACAAATATTATGCAAGGGAGCCAACTTCACATTGTGGACAACAACTCAAGGAAGGAGATGGAAGAAAACACAGCTTCATCCTAGTGTTAAGTCAGGCAGAAAGAAAATGAAATGCAGAAAGTCTGCACAGGACCCAGCAGCTGCACCACTGGTAGAGAAGTGTGCAAACAAGGAGCCCTAGTCCTCTCCCTGAGCCTGTGGTAATTCCAGCTCCCTCCTTCTGCCTCTGTCCCCTATTGCCTGCCCTTGATCCCAGCTTCTTCTCTACTGTCCTCCATCTGTTGCATGTCTTAAGCAGTCATATAAATTTACTTCCATCAAAAAAAATATACTCACAGTTTTTGAACAAACAGCAGAACCAGACACACCTTTTTCTTATTTCTTTTTTTTTTTTTTTTTTGAGATGCAGTCTTGCTCTGTCACCCAGGCTGGAGTGCAGTGGCCGGATCTCAGCTCACTGCAAGCTCCGCCTCCCGGGTTCAGGCCATTCTCCTGCCTCAGCCTCCCGAGCAGCTGGGACCACAGGCGCCCGCCACCTCGCCCGGCTAGTTTTTTGTATTTTTTTTAGTAGAGATGGAGTTTCACCGTGTTAGCCAGGATGGTCTCGATCTCCTGACTTCATGATCTGCCCGTCTCGGCCTCCCAAAGTTCTGGGATTACAGGCTTGAGCCACCGCGCCCGGCCTCTTATTTCTTACAAGTAAAAGAGAACCAATATGGGGATTATATAAGACAGAAAACCTAGACTCAAAATGCAGAAGAAGATAGTATCTGGTTGGGCGCGGTGGCTTACACCTGTAATCTCAGCACTTTGGGAGGCTGAGCTGGGTGGATCACTTGGGGTCAGGAGTTTGAGACCAGCCTGACCAACATGGTGAAACTCCATCTCTACTAAAAATACAAAAAATATTTAGCTGGGTGGTGGTGGCGCACACCTATAATCCCAGCTACTTGGGAGGCTGAGGCAGGAGAATCACTTGAACACAGGAGGCAGTGGTTGCAGTGAGCTGAAATCATGCCACTGTACTCCAGCCTGGGCAACAGGGTGAGACTCCATCTCAAAAAAAAAAAAAAAAAAAAAAAATGTACTCACACTGTTTATGAACAAACAGCAGAATGAGACACACCTTTTTCTTATTTCTAATAAGTAAAAGAGAACCAGAATGGGGATTATATAAGACAGAAAACCTAGGCTCAAAATACAGGAAAAAACAGGGTCTGGCTGGGCATGGTGGTTTACGCCTGTAATCTCAGCACTTTGGGAGGCTGAGGTGGGAGGATCAGTTGAGGTCAGAAGTTTGAGACCAGCCTGGCCAACATAGTGAAATACCATCTCCACCAAAAGTACAAATATTAGCAAGCCATGGTGGCACACACCTGTAATCCCAGCTACTTGGGAGGCTGAGGCAGGAGAATCACTTGAACCCAGGAGGTGGAGGTTGCAGTGAACCAAGATGGCACTACTGCACTCCAGCCTGGGGAACAGAGTGAGATGAAAGAAAGAAAGAAAGAAAGAAAGAAAGAAAGAAAGAAAGAAAGAAGGAAGGAAGGAAGGAAGGAAGGAAGGAAGGAAGGAAGGAAGGAGAGAGAGAGAGAGAGAAAGAAAGAAAGAGAGAAACAAAGAAAAAGAAAGAAAGAAACAAGGAAAGAATCTTTCTAAAAAGCAAACATGAATTACAGAATTTAGAAAACAATTAGGAAACCCAGATTTAGGTTTCCATAAAAATTCCAATAAAAGATAAATCAAATGATGAAAAATGAGAGATAAAAGCAGCAATGAACAGGGCCCTGGCTCAGCAGAGGCGAAAATTCACAAGAGGTAAGGAAACTAAAACAGAAATAGTAAATTACAATTTTCACTCAAAGAGAGAAAAAGTAGAACAGGCAGTGCAACAAGACAAAATTGGCAATGCAGGAGAGAAACCTGAAAAACTGCCGTGGAATAAGGAGGAAAAAGACAAAGTGATTCAAAAAATGAGAGAAAAATTGTTGGGTTTGATGAAGAGATAATATAGAAATCACAAACAAGAGATGTTCCTGAGGCATGGGGAAGAGCAGAATAAATAAAACAAAAATAAAATAAAATATAAAAGAAGAAAACTTTCCTGAGCTGATGTTTCCATTAGGATCAGGGTCAGCTATCTGTGACAGCTGCAAAACTAAACCTTAAGGAAGGCTGTGAAATAGTTTTTATTCCCTGCAGCTATGTGTCCATAGGCATATCAGGGATTATGTTTCTAAGAAGAAAACTATGGATTTGGGGGAACCACTACCAACCTTTACCATAACTGAATAAAAATGTACATTTATAGATCAAAAGATCTCCCTAAATACCTGGCAAAATTACCTCAAAGACTTCGACTAGCAGAAGAACTCAAGTTCAAGAACTGTAAGAGCATTTTACAATTACCTAGACAGGAAACAAGTTAGGTTACCTACAAAGATAGAAATATAGACTAGCATCAGATAGCTCTGTAACATTAAACATCAGATGAAAAGGGCGAAATGTTTATAGTTTTGAGTGCAAAATTGCCTGCCAGTCGAGAATTCTAAACTCATTTAAGTTGTCATTCATGACTGAAAAAATTTCTTATATTTCTTTGCATTTTCTTACAAAATTTTTCAATTATTCAGAGATTCCTAAGCCATATCACTCACACTATTTTTGAAAAAACTACTTAAATCATACTCCAGCCAACTCAGAAATTATTCAAAACAAAAAATGGAGAAGTTCTAATGAAATGGAACTCATGGTTATATGGTTATTACTTTTTTTTTTTTTTTTTCTTTTTTTGAGACAGGGTCTCACTCTGTTGCTCAGGCTGGAGTCCAGTGGTGCCATCTTGGCTCACTGCAGCCTCTGTGTCCTGGGATCAAGGGATCCTCCCACCTCAGCCTCCTGAGTACCTGGGACCACAGGCACATGTCACTATGCTCTGATTAAAAAAAAAAAAAAAAATTGTAGAGATGTGCTCTCACTATATTGCCCAGGCTGGTCTTGAACTCCTGGGTTCAAGTGATCCTCTTGCCTTGGCCTCCCAAAGTGCTGAGATTACAGGCATGAGCTACCATGCCTGGCTGTCACAGTGGTTACTAAAAATCAATTAAACATCATCTAAAGTATGGTTGCAAAACATATTTTAAATACAAAACAGTAACTCTTGAAAGAGAAAATAGTTTTTAAAATAATAAGTGGCATACATTTGTCAAAATTCAATGAATATACACTTAAAATTTGTGTATTTCATTGTTTATAAATTTTGCCTCAAAGAAAAATACTGCAAGCAATTATTAAACTCTAGTTAGTGATATTTATGCAGAAGGATTCAAGAAGTATATTGATGTCTTTGTCTGTTTTACATTGCTGTCAATGAATAGCTGAGACTGAGTAGTTTATAAAGAAAAAAAGGTTTATTTAGCTGGCAGTTCAGCTAGCTGAGGGGCATCTGGTGAAAGCTTCAGGTTGCTTCCATTCATAATGAAGGCAAAAGGAAGCCAGCATGTTCAGAGACCACATGGTGAAGAAGGGAGCAAGAGAGAGAAGGAGGGGAGCTGCCAGGTTCTATTTGACAATCAGTTCTCTAAGGAACTAACAGAGCAGGAACTCACTCATTCCTCCCCACACCAGGGACAGCATTTCATCTATTCCTTAGGGATCCACCCCAACAACTCAAACGCCTCCCATTAGGCCCCACCTCCAACACTGAGGATCAAATGTCGGCATGCGATTTGGAAGAGTCAAACATCAAACTATAGCAATTGATACTTTCAGTTTGCTTTGAAATGCATTTGTTGTAAACACGGGTTGATAGATTGACAGAGCATGATACAGCAAGTATAGGAAAACGGCGATGGTAGACACATGGGTGTTTACTGTAGAATTCTTTCAACTTTCTGTATGTTTGAAAATGTTTGTAAAACAGTATGTTGGAAAAAAAGGTAACCCCTGAGTGTAAAATCCAAAATTAAATATATAAAATAAGAAACTGAGTGAACTTAGGAAGGAGGGGAAAATAAAAGGTTATTTCTTAACCTTGCATAAGAAACAATCAATAGGTAGCATTTTTAAAAACAAAAAATTGGGAAAATGTAGATTTGCGTATTTTTTAAATTTTCAGGGAAATCCAAAGAAATTTTAAAAGAGGACCTATACCTTCCACATCACTAGTGGAAAATAGAAAATGAAAATACAAACAACATAGCGCAAACAATTTTAAGCAAAAGGCAAGAAAATGTTTTTAAAATCCAGAAAGCATAAGCAACTGGACCGAAGTTAAAACGAAAATGGTAACTCTGATAACAAATGTAAGTGGCTTTAACTCCCATATTTGAAAAACTAAACTTATCAATATGCTATCCCAAGATAAATACATCAAAGAAAGAAAAGCATTAGAACAAGAAAAGATAAGCTAGCAAATACATCACATGCACAAATACTCAATTTGTAAAGAAACTAGGATCACAGTATTTTGTATCAAAGTAGAATTTAAAAGGAAAAACTTACATGAAATTTAGATACTGAAAAGTGAATAGCACATGAGTAACTGCCATGACACTTTATATGCCACATAATATAGAATAAAAACAAATAGAGCAAGAACATGAAAATTCAGAAAGAAATTGATAGAAATGAATTAGCAATGGCAGACTTTAAGTCACTGTCTTTGACAACTCGGAAAGGTAATACACATACAATAATATAATAATAAGTTAAGAAGCACCCCAGGCATGTTTCAATCAGTGCGAGTTGAACAGGACAATACCTTTGCTCACTTAAGAGGCTGCACTTTTTCTTAATAAAAACGGACATATGTGAGCTTCTTTGGCACGCGTCTACTATGGATTTACACTCGGCTTATGCTGTCTACACACCCCGTTTGCACGTGTGCTGCCAACAAACCATTCTCTCCTACACATGAGATTTAACCAGACTCAAAAGCTATAAAACCTGGAGACGTTTCATTGTTGATTTGGAAGGAGAACAAACAGTATGGGCTGTAAGAACTGGAAAAGATTTCTTTTGACTATTAAACTCTGAGCTATTTCAAAGCAATAGATTCTAGCTATAGAGCAGTTAATAAAATGAGGAGGTTCGGGATCTTCCAAGCTATGTTTCATTTCCTAAGCCTAGATCACGCTTCTGCAACCGGAGCTAGAGATCAATGGGAAGAGCAGCAAGGGTAAGGGAAAGATGATGGATGTGCCTGAGGATGTTTTAGGGGTTAGTAGTAATGACAGCATAGTCCATTGGGGGAGCTCTGTGGGCTGTTGAACATGTGGAATAGGACCTGGTTGGAAACGTGGATTGGATAGCGAGCATCACAAAAGTGAGTTAGAGCCCCACAATTCAAGTTACTTCAAGGATATAGGATTAACAAAGCCTTCTGAAGCCAGATGACGGGGACACGAAGGCCAAACAGGGAAGTCTGTGCATGATGTGATAGGCAATAGAAAGCCAGCAAACGTCTGGGATCAGGGAGGTCATTGTAATTATCAGGAAATTCACATCAGATTAAGGCCAGTTTTGCCTCCCCACAGGTCTGTCAGCTGACACTTCTTCTGCCCTGTGAGGAATGCAGAATGCACTGCTCCCCCTTCCATATGACAATAGAGAAAAAAGCAGGACTAACACTTAGCCTTTGTGCAGGTCACAGGAATAGCAGGAAAAGCCTTTTGAGAAGGCTCAATACTCACAGAGAAAACCACATTAATCATCAGCCTAGGAAACTGGAACACTCCACAAAACCATTGCTATAGATTCAATATTTACACAAAATCTGGAGGTTGAAGTTCTTCCTTTCCTTGCCACTGAAAGGAAACCATGAAAAGCTGCCAGAAAGAGAATCTCAGTTCCTATTTACACTCGCTAAATTCATCAAGTGCAACATTCTCATCTTATAGATAAGGAAAACCAAGTCGCAAAAAAGACAAAGTGTCTTGATTAATAACATGTTCATACACTTTTCCTGACCACGCACACTTTGAGGTGAGGAAACTGCAGCCCCAAGCGTATAATGCCCTGCCCAACATCACACAGCGAGTGAACATCCAAGCAAACAGTTATCCCCGTTTGCCCCGTTGCTCTACCCCACAGACCAACCAAAGCAGGCTAAGCAGAGAGAAGAGGAGGAAGGTAGCTGTGCTGTGTCTGAAGAAGCAAATCAAAATAAGTCTCACTCAGTCCTGTCTTTGGGACGAGTAAAACCCTTAGTAATAGAGGAATCTGCAGACATGTAGCTGGGTTTTGGTTGAAATCATCGGGACCCTATGTTTCTCGGAACAGCATCTTTGAGCTTTCTGCAAGGGAGTTTCCCAGAGGTCTTATTTACAAGTATGGTTTCGCTGGAGCCCAGCCCAGACTTCCTGGGTCAGAATCTTAGGGTGGGGCCCTGGAATCTAAATTTCTAACAAGCCTACCCAGTGGATTTTATACACACTGAAGTACAAAAGCCACTGTGGCTTACATTCTTGACCAGACAATATGCAAAGAGTAAGTTCAGATCTCATCCCCAAGGTGGGGGTCAGACCAGACAGGGGTCACCGTCCTGCCTTGAGTCCCCAGGCCCCACCTGCCCTTTCAGCCCCTGCTCATTGCTCAGCACAACCCAGCCCAGAATTACTCCCCCAAAAGACATCTCTCTGCCATTTTCATTTCCAAAACCTGTCATAAAAGCGGCTCTTCTCTTCTAATGAGGTAATTGGTGCCATAATACCATTAGGAGGGTGCCCCTGGTGTGCAGCTCAATTAAGAAAGGTGTATTAAATGATTTACATTTCTTTATTTAGCTGAAACATTAGTTCTAGACTTGCTAAGTAATAGGATGTTGTTAATGAGCCATAGCATGGGGCTTATTTAATTCAATACTGTAGCTTTCTAGCTAATTGAGGCATTGTTCTCCTTTACCCCACAGTCCAATGTTTCCTCTCCCACTGCCAGGGGAAGAAAAAGAAAGGAAAAAAAAAAAAAAAGGAAACCATTCAAGGGTCAGACAGCAAAAGTAAGAACCTCCATAAAGCCTGTTTCCCAGCCAGGTTATGGCAGCCCAGCCTTTCGGGGGATAAGATTCCCTATGTTAAGAGCTGACTTTGCAGGTTCATTCTAGGCTTAAGCTGCACCCAGAGGCCTGAAGAACCCCAGGCTGAAGAACCTGGTTACAGTGTCCCCATCCTGTGTGTTCTCCTCTCTGCAGGAGCCCAGGAGAGGCCTGACTTGGGATCTTCTAGCCTTGTTAGTAAAAGTGTGGTCCATGGGCGAGCATGACGTGGCGGCTCACTGGAAATGCAGAACCCATGTCCCACCCAAACCTACTGAGCCAGAATCCAGATTTAACAAGACGCTCAAGTGGTTCTCGTGTGCTGCAAATTTTAAGAAGCACTGGTCTAGATCCTTCCAGATTGAGCCACAACCTCCCAGGCCTCCCTCAGGGGGAGTTCCCTACTAAAAGGCAGCCCATTCCCACCCCACAGGAACACTTCTCTTTTTTTAAAATGTGGGACTATTCTCATGGAGGAAAAAAAAGCTTCTTTAACGAAAACAGAGAGACAGAAAGAAGCCCAGAGAGAAAGAGTAAAGGCCAAAAAAGGGCTGCTGAACTTGAGAAGTTCAAAAGCCCATATTTCATTTTGCTCACATAACCACAGACCTCTCCTGCATCACACCCAGAGACTGCAGCTTTGCCTCTGCCAAGCCACAACTAAATGGAAAGCCAGGAGAGCCAGGAACTCCAGTGCAGAGACCAATCTTCCAACCTCAGGGGCTCAGTGTGTGGGAGCAGCCAGAGGCCTTAGAAGTTATGTCTCACTCCCTTCATCCTTCAGAACAAGAAGCTGAGTCCTGCAGGGTAAGTGACTTGTCCAACCAGCCCAGTCTCGTTAGGGGCAGTGCTGGCTGGGATTGGGCCCAGGTCTCCTGTCTCCCGTTCTCTTGCCCTCACACCACGAGACCTCAGAGAATCTGTACAGGGATTCTCTTAAGATCAATATGCAAAGGCATTTCACAAATTTGCACAATATGAAACTATATTATTCCAGAGCAAATGTGACATTACTCAGTTGCAAACACTTCTGTGGACAGGTAATGTCAAGGAACAGGTTTGACTGCTGGTCTCCAGATTACAAATTAGCTGGAATAATGGGCAGAAAGTGATAAATAACCTGAGCTTCTCTCAAAAACTTGAACTGAACTCAACACTGCAGATGTTTTATCTGTTTTATTCCCAACTTTTTATTCTCTTTTCTTAACTGACTGCTTCGTTCCTTCCATCTTTGACACCTGTACATTATGTGTGTGAGAAGACAAGTACCACCAACTCAACAGAGTCTCTCCACAACTGACTATGAATGGTTTGGCTGAATGCCCAAAGTCACCATTTATTTTTTTCTTCAAATAGACAGCCAAACTTGAGAACCAAGTCAAAATGACATAAACGCCCCCTCAAAACCAAAAGTCTCAACCACCAACCCATCACCTAGCAGACCACAAAAAACTCAGATCCAAAATGACCAAGTATCCCCAGTGGGAAAATCCACAAAAGAAAACCCATTGTAAGGATGGTGCTTCACAAAATCCAGCTGGATAAACCTCAATTCTGAAAACCCCCTTCTTCTGCGACCTCCTGAAGCCAAACCACCGTCCCATCTCAATGCCCTCTGCAGCCACCATCACTGGAAGTGTCAAACATCAGTCTCACACTCATTCTGCCCATGAACATGAGGTTTCTACATCCAGGACTTCTGGAATCACCCCTTTTTGTGGTATTTCTTTGGGTCCTGAGCACCCTGTCATTTTTCTAAACTGAAGAAAAGGGGGAAAATAGAGGAGAAGCAAACGAACATTCCCCACAGCGATGTGAGTGACTGCTGTGTTTCCATGGTTTGCTCTCCACTGTTCTCGGTGACCCCTGCAGATTTCCCTTATGAGTTAGTGTCCCGGAATGTCTCTTTATTAGGTGTCTGGAGAAGTAAAGCTGTCCTGATGCCAGCGCCCCCACACTGAGGACTTTATTAGTTTTTTAATTTTCTGTCTGGGTGCGCTTGCTGCATCAAACTTTCCACAGCTGTTAGGAGCTATTAAGTCCGTAGCCTCATCAGGCCCTTTCCCCACCCCTACCCTTCTGAAGAACATGGGAAATTTCTGGACATGCTACATGGAGCCTTTAAAATACGGATACTTTGTCTCTCTGGTGAGAACGTGTTGGGGTCCAGATGGGGAGAAGATGTTCTGCCATAAGAAAATCTCCTGGTCTGGTCCATGCCTTGGCTTAGCACAGGGCTGTTCAGGCAGTGTGGGGACCCCACAGGAGGGAGGGGCAGGCAGAAGTGAGAACCCACTCTTTTACCCATTCTGCCCAGCAAGTAGGGGACCAGAGTCACCGGGGTGTGGGGGAAGCGGGCAGCTCAGACTGTTTTTAGACTGACTTGGAATCTGGCCCAGAGCTGAATGCCCGGTTCAAAGCATTCCCTCCTGAGTGGACATTATAAGACCTGCAGCGAAGAATAAAACAGAACGGCTTGCAAACATTCCCCTTGTAGGCGCACAGCTGTGGTTTTGTACAACAGGCCAGTGCTATTGCTCCTGTCTCCCCTGAGAGGGGAGCACAAATACCCAACCACTCCCAAAGCCCCTCCCTGCCGGCATCCCTGAGATGCTCGGGCAGCCAAGATGAGGCCCAGCAGTCCATGAGACTCCCAGTGTGTAAACCCAAGAGCAAGTGTGCACGTGCGTGCACACACACACACACACACACACACACACACACAGCAACCTGGCTCTTTCCCATAGCACCCATGCATCTGGAAGGCAACACAATCACTCGGCCAACACAGGGAGGACGGAGTAAGGGCCTTGAGGGTCCAGAGAATTCTTAGCCTCGCTCTGGCTCCAGCCTGCCTGGCAATTTGCTTTCCAGCGACTGCCTTTAAGCCTCCCTTTGAGGAGACTTATTTGCAGGGTGAATGAGAAAGCCTAGAGAGAAGAAAAACCTTTGGAGATACCCGCCTGGGGAACAATTTTGCCTCTGAGAGCAAGTTGGTATTTGGGGTTAATCCCTCTGTGGAAACACTGGGTTGAAAGCCGGGAGGAGGTCAGGGGTCTGATTACGGCTTCTGTTTACATATAAACTTCCTGGTCCTAGGAGATAATCAGAGGGGTGGGGGAAGGGAGCAGGGAAAAAAGGAAAGAAAGGAGAAATTTTTTAATTAAATGGCCTTCCCTCTTAAAAATAAAGTCAACAAAATAAGGAGGAGCTTGTGGAATCAAGGTTTGATTTGAATGTCTATGTACAAATATTTCTTTTACATTTTTAAGTCGTGATTTACATAATGGAGTTCAAGCATCTTCTGAAACAAAACTTGAAATACTGATACAGGTTGATATGCATAGGTATATTTTTTTAAAAAGATAAACAATAGGAAAGAAACTTTAGTCAGTTATCTTCTGAGAATCAGAGGGACGCATAGACAATGAAACTGGTCAATGTGCTCAGTTGTCTTGGATTTTTTGAGATTGGGTTCTGGTTTGATTCTTGTTTAGCTTGGTCAGAGAAAAATCATCATGAAGACTTACAACAGGCAAATGAGCTGAAAATTATGGTATGAAGGACAATTTGAAACTACCATAAACACAAACATACAAGAAAAGTCTAAATGACAGTATTAAAGCCAAATAAACCCATACTTTCAAAAGAATCAAGAGGAAAAAATACGTCTTCCATATCCTCTGAAGAAGGCAAAGCAAAGCTATACAGCTGAGCAGGGGCGGAAAAAAGCACAAAATGGTTTCTTAAAGAAACAGTTAATTTTTAACATTTAGAGCTTGAGCAATTTTTTAGTAGATGAAATTTAAAAGGCAAAATAGTTTCTTTTTTGTTTATTTGGAGAGAGAAAGACAGGGAGTTAAGAGTCTGTCCCGGACATACTTAAGAACATTAAACAAAATATCCGTGAAGAAAATGTGGCAACTTTATTGCCTGGTACATTTAAAACCAGAGAAGACTTGGGTGTGTAGGATTTACATCCAAAACAGTCTATAATAAAAAAGAGATCCTAAATACTTGATCACTAGTTTCCTTTTGTGTTTTTCACTGGTGATTTTTTGAGGCTTTGGCAAATATTAAAGATAATTCTCACCATGTACTCATGTCAAATAAAAAGAAAGCATTTCTTCCATGAATCTTCTTTCCACTTCGAGTTTGCAACTGAAGAATTTTGGAAAGCCAACCACTGACATTTTGAAAGTTAATTTACCAACAGAAGTACTTTTTAAAAAGTGAACAACAGTTGAAGTCAAATTCAATAGGCTATTACTTACCCCTTCGAATTTTTTTTTTTAATTTGTAATTCTCTTATTTTTCTCAATGAATTCTGTGATCTCCCTAAATCTACTTGATTTCTTGCCTGCTTGGCCTTTTTCTTTTTCTTTTCTTTTCTTTTTTTTTTTCTTTTCATTTTTCTTTTCTTTTCTTTCTTTTTTTTTTTTTTTTGAGATGGAATTTAACTTTTGTTGCCCAGGCTGGAGTGCAATGGCACAATCTCGGCTCACTGCAACCTCTGCCTCCTGGGTTCAAGCAATTCTCCTGCCTCTGCCTCCCAAGTAGCTGGAATTATAGGCGCCCGCCACCATGCCCAGTTAATTTTTGTGTTTTTAGTAGAGACAGGGTTTCACCATGTTGGTCAGGCTGGTCTCGAACTCCTGACCTCAGGTGATCCACCTGCCTCGGCCTCCCAACGTGCTGGGATTACAGGTGTGAGCCACCACGCCCAGCTGGCCTTTTTCCTCTTTTAGTTCTCTCATGAGGATGGTTTCCTGATATTTTACAACACGAATTCCTTCGGAGCATCTGACAGCAGAGGGTGGTTGTTTCAGTAGCAGGAATAAAAAGAGACGAGAGAACAAGGAGAAAGAATGGCACAGACAAACAACTCAGCAACAGGCCTCCAAAAGTTCACGCACTGCGGAGGCCCAGAAAAGCTGTGACTAAGACATTGTGAAGAGATACCTACCGCAAAAGGTTTGCGGGTCTTAGGGGCAACCCCTTGCAGAATTATTTTTGAAAAGGTGAGGCATTTCGCCAGGCTGAATATGGTGGCTGAATAAAGGGGAAACAATCTGGGACCCAGTGGCAAATATCAGAGGTTGTCAGAGAGCAAGTGGTGAGTCAAAGTGTGACATCAGACTATGTTATGGGCAGGGGCAGAGTCTAACAATGAGCTGCCCTCTGGGCTTCAAAATGCCAAGTGGCGGGACCCGAGGTCTGCGGTGACTATGGCCAGGATCATAGAATGGATGCCCCAAACCAGGACCCTTTGGGGAGAAAAAAGAGGGAGTTGATTATAATTATACTGGCGCAACCTGTGTGAGCTCGGACTGCCCTAGGCAAGTCCAGACATTGCTGACCCTCATCCTGAACCACCCGCCTACCCCCAAAGTCTAGGAGACCAAGCTTGGCTGCCCTCAGCATCTCCTCCAGACTAGGCTGGGCCCTTAGCTGTGCTTCCTCTTCCCTAGGGGAAGAACCTCTGCCAAGGCCAGAAGTGGAGGAAGTTCCATGGTCAAATGGGTGTGGGAAACAGACTATTCCACTCTTACCCCTTCTTGCAGATTCCTAATATATATCATGAATTAAAGATGCTGAGAAGACCTGAAGTAAGTTAAACTGCTGAGCATTGTGGAGCCTCCGATTTCCCCAAAGGTGCTGGACACAAGGAGATCTTTTTTCTGCTGAACGTCTAGGACATACAGGCAAAAACTGCTTTAAACCTTTGGAGGCAAATTCCACAGGGAAGGTCTGGGATGACAGGTCAGGTCTTGGTCTCTCGGAGGTAGAAGCCTGCAGAGTACACGGGAGCTTCTAGCATCCCTCAGGATGGCACCAGCAGATGTTCAGCTGGGTGAAGTAATATAGGAACCTACCAAGGCATAGCCTAAAACCCAGCAGAAACATGTCCGAAGTCATCCCACACCATGAACAGGAAACCTTGGTGTTCACAGAAACATAGGCAGGCCTCCCTGGCCCCACTGATGCATCCCATCAGATGGGATGGGATCCACGCCATCCCATCACACAAGGATGGTAATAAGGACTGCATTTGACATCCAGAAATAGTAAGCCTGACCTGAACTCAGGCTAAGACAACAGAGAACCTGTTTCCCTCTAAGCATTTCATCCACCAGTGACTTGAGGCCACACTTCATATATCCTGCCATTTCTCTGGCATGTCTGTCCCGAGGGGAATGCTCCAGACCGTCTGGGCGATAAAATTGCAGTCAAGGCCTCTCTAAACAACAGGAATCCTGATAAGGGCAGTGATGAGTGAACACAAAGACCAGGAGTCAAGGCTCCAGGTGAAACCCACGTCACAGGCTGTAGCAGGGCAGTACCGACAGGCACTCCATGAGACAGACGCAGCTGGTTTCATAGACACAGTTCTCAACCGGATTATTGCAAAATTGTCTGAGTGCATTTCCTTGTGACTGGCCTACTGCTATTTCTGTTTGTTCTCCATGTTGCAGCGTGAAGGATTTTTCTAAAACACACACTCATGCAGGTCTTTCAGAGCATCTCACAATGAGATGACGAATCCATCAGTTGGCAGGGAAGCCCTACATAAAGGTCATGGTGAAGTGAGGGGTTTGTAGAGATCAATGATTTTCATCAACAAAGTCCACACTTCCGCACACGACTCCCAAGGCTCCTTATGAGAGAGACGACTTCCCAATCACTCCTCCTCTCTCTGCTCGCACCCCCTCTACTACATCCACTTACCCCCAGCTGCTCTTTGATCTCTAAACATAGCATTATTCTTATAATCCCTTGCTTTTCCGAACAGTGTTCCTTGGCCCATAATAGCCTTGTCTTCCTAGCAAAGTCTAACTCCTGTACTTTAAGACCCCCCTGAGATTTCACTGTCTTAGCCAAGAAGACTTCACCACCACCTCTGCCCCTCCTCCACATAAGCCAAATCCAAGCCTTGGTGGGCCGACATCACCTTCCTTGACTCTGAGCACCTGAGTGCAAGAAGCTGTCAGATTGATTTCTTTGTCTTCCGTGCCTTTCAGGTAGTCACTGCTAATGTGGAGGCGTGGACTAATACACAGAAGCTTGTAGGATAGCATGCAAGATTCAAACAGTTTTCCTCAGGCGTTAGCATTTTAAGTTTAAAATAAGAGGAACCAGAAAAATGACTTGTATTGGACTCTGAAAAGAATGATCAGGCCAGACGCAGTGGCTCATGCCAGCACTTTGGGAGGCTGAGGTGGGTGGATCACCTGAGGTCAGGAGTTCGAGACTAGCCTGGCCAACATGGTGAAACCTTGTCTCCGCTAAAAATACAAAAATTAGCCAGGCGTGATGGCAGGCACCTGTAATCCCAGTTACTCAGGAGGCTGAGGGAGGAGAATTACTTGAACCCAGGAGGCGGAGGTTGCAGTGCGTCAAGATGGTGCTATTGTACTCCAGCCTGGGAAACAAGAGCAAAACTCCATCTCAAAAAAAAAAAAAAAAAACAAAAGAATGATCAAAATGCATAAAATGTGGGAATGGACCAGGGCTTTACAATCGTGTTTGAGAAAAACAATGCTTGTTGGAATGTATCATCCTGTCAACTCATTTCCCAAAAGAACTTGGGAAATTAAAAGAACTAAGACACTTCAAAGGGACCTAAAGCCCACTTCCCTCAATATCCATAATCCACATGAGCCCGTCAGGGAGAAGGTGTAAACACTGGGATGGGCAGGTACCGTCAGCTCCAAGAGTAGAGATTTCTAAGGAGGAAATATGGGAAACAGGAAGAGGCAAGGACTGAAGTAAGAAAAAGAAAATCAAGAATGACTGCATCTAGGAAGTAAGAAGAAGACCAGAAGACTTAGCCATAGTGTTGGTTACTTACTCAGAGCTGCAGGTAACCACGATGTCCATGTCAGGAAGGAAGGACCCAGTCCAAGGAAGTGCATATGGTCCAAAGAGCTAGGATACGAAAGTAGGAGGCAGGGAGGCAGCTCTCTTCAGGATGTAAAGCTGAATAAGCAACCCCGTATGTTTGCAGTTCCCTGGTTAATTTCCAGCCATAAAAATATGGCCCAAGATTTATAAAAATATCCCTAAAACATTCCACATGTTTCTCAAGGCAGAGGGTAATTGTTATGAACAAATCCACACAAACTCTTGTGCCAAGAGCAACAAATTGAGGATAAGGAAGGAATCGGAAACATGAAAAAGAGGGCTGGTCAGAAACCAAAATGAATGACAGATGTGGGCCCTCCTGCCCTCCCAGCAAAACCAGAGGGCACCTTACAGCACCTCGAAGGCTTGTTGCTGTGGCGAAAGATCCAGCACAACCATCCTAAGAGGTATTTCCACGGTGGAGGATGCTCTGGCAGTGCGGCTGCAGGAACCTCAGGTAGGAATGACACCATGACCCTGCAGAATGTTCCCTTGACATGGCAGCCTCTGGATGTGGAGGGAGATCATCCAGGCCCACCCCCGCCTGTCCCCGAATCCCCTCCACACGGGCTCCTTCCTGTAGTTAGCCAGTTTCTGCCTCACCACTCTCAGGTATGTTGACTTATAGAAAGCTCTCTCCCATATTGAGCCAAACTCTTCCCTGTAGAATAGGAGAAGAGCAGGAAGAGTTGGGGGTAGGAAGTGTACTTTTCCCCATGAGACTCCTTCCAGGTACATGAAATCTAATGCTCCAAGCTAAACATCCCTCAGTCCCTTTACTTTCTGTGACATGAGTTCCAGTCTGCCACTCTCCTAGCCAGTGACCTGGGGAAATGCTCAGGTTGGAACAGAGTGCAGAACTCCTGGGCCAGGCCTCCCTCCCTCCACCACTCTGTAGCCGTCAGAAGACTGTTCTGGTGCAACACCAGCTGTGTCTCCATGCACGCGCACATACACACACACACACACACGCACACACACACACACACACACAGAAAGAGTGCTAGGCCCTTGCTACAATGTTTAGTCACATGGAAAGCAACTCCCGAGCTACCCCTTATCTGCCCCCCACCAAAAAATTCGTCTGAAAAGTTTGTTTCATTCCTTGCAAAAATCCATGGTGAGGATATCAGAGTCCCTTGTGGCTGCCACTCGGTCAGTGTCACCCTTCCCTCCTTCCTTCCTCTCCACTTTGGTCCTTCCTGTGCTGGGATGGAGCCTTATCAGGGCCTCTGCCCCATCTTCAGTTCTGTATACAGTTGTAGTGTTCACCTCCCAAGGGTGCCCCTCACCCCTAATAAGCACGGCCAAAGCAAGAAAGTTCACAAGGCATACCGTGGAGCACTGAGGGGCGCCGAGTCAGGAAACATCTAGTTCCCACCTAACAACATGAGATCTCAACCCACCCAGGCTGGAAACGGAGGGAGGCTCTCAGCCTGGTCAAAGGGGCTGAGTCCCTGAGCCTCTAACACCTGCTCCTGGGCTCCTCCTTCCGCTTCGAGACCCCTGAGGGCACCTCAGGTCAGGAATCCAGCCACCTCTTTGAAGCAAATCCAACCCCGGCCCTTCAAGGCTGGCCATGGACAGAGTCTTCCCACAGGGGAGCAGCTGGAAGGAGCCAGGGCTGTAAGACCTATAACTGCACGAAAAAAAACGGCTGCTTGCTTCTGCGTAGTGTCTTGCAGTTTACTGACCGTTTTTATGCTGATCATCTCATTCAGTTCTCAGCATAATCCAGTGATATGGATAGGACTGGAGTTATTTTGATTTTCCAGATGGGGAAGTTGAAGCCTGGAGAGGAGAAAACGTGAATTCCACAAATTTGTGTAACAGATCAGAGAGTTTATTTTAGAACCAAAGTCTCTAATCTCTTTCTATGAGTATTGACATACTAACAGTCTTAAAATGCCCCCCGCCCCCGCCCTTAAATACTGTATGCAGTCAGCAAGAGCCCAGTGAAGGTCCCCGAAAGTTGAGACTCAAAGCAAGCAGCCCTTGTCCTGCACTTCAGCCCTGAACCCACGATGGCACAGTGGCGTCCTCTGAGTACAGACATCTGTATGAGCCCAAAGGAGCACGTGGCCACACCCTGGGGCACTGCAGGCCCTGCCGATGCGGGAGGAACATTCCCACGGGTGAACACAGTCTGCACCAGGCTGTTGCTCTGGGAGATGAGAGAATCAGCAAGCAAAGAGCTGCTGGCCCTGCCCAGTCTCTCAGGAGCAACAGCCTAGGCCCGAAGCTGGCAAGCGCCCACCGATTGGGTGTGACTCGGCTGGGTGCCCAGTCCTGCAGCCCGTCCAGGTCTCAATTCCTGGTAACACCCTAGTGCTTCGCCCTCTTGCATATGGGAGAAGAGTCATCAATCTGGCTACAGCCCAGCCTCAGCAGCTGATTGGAACGGGAGCAGAAGTCTTCACTAGACTAACCCTTTTTCCACTAGCTTGCTCAAACATGAGCTTTAAAGCTATTATTTCAAAGGACTGGACATCAGCCTCATAAAATATGTCTCTTTTCTAAACAAGCACGTTTTGTCATCCACAACAGGAACACATTTAGCACCCTTCTAACTGACAATCTGGAAAGAAATTCCTGATGTCATTCAGCAAAAGTGTTTACCAGGGATTTCCTACATGCTGTCACACAAACATTAACCGACGGGCTCACCACGGACAAGACACTGTGCAAAGTGGGATGTAAAGATACCGGAGAGAGGATTTGGCTTGCTCAGTTCAAATCCCAGCTCTTGTATTTAATCATGGTATGACCTTGAGCATGTTACTCAACTTCTCTGTGCTTCAGTCCTCTTATATGCAAAATGGTGATACTAGGACCTAGCTCACAGAGTTACGAGAATTCAATAAGATGGTCACATCTAAAAACGCTTTAAAGAGTGCTCTAAATGCAGAAAGCCCTTGATAAATGTAGCCATTGGGAAAGGTATATTTTTACTTCTTCCTTTCAATATCCCAATGAGATGGGAACTGTTTACTATCCCCACTTCACAGATGAGAAAATTGGTTCAAGGCATTAAACAAGTTTGTCAATGTCATAGTGCTAGTAAGAGGCAAACTCAAGACCCTAAACAAGGTTTGCCTGAATTCCATGCTCTTATTCACTGTACTGAACAATGCTACAATCAACTTTTCCCCCAGAAAATGAAAGAAACACACACACACTTGCATGCGGGCACCACAAAAGCTCTAATATAAATTTGGAAGCTTCCTGGCCCCTGAAACCCCTCCACCCCAGCCCCCGTAGAGCCTATGAAAGATAGGTCAAGAAAGTTTGCTTCAAGAATTTTCTTCCCCACCCTCCCCAAGTTTTAATTATGAATAATTTCAAGCATTAAACAAAGTCAAAAGTATAGAACAATGAACATCCATATAACTGCTACCTAGACTTAACAGTTCTTCACGCTTTTGTGATCGTAGGCTTCTCCATATTTCTACCAAAACATTTGAAAATTGTAGACACCATAACATCAACCATAGCGTCACCCTTCTCTGTGATTGTTTGTTATAGTAAAACGAGTCTTGATAATATATTCTATCGAATTACTGTTCATATTCTTGGGTGTAATTTGCTTGTTATTATGACAAAGGTCTTCATTCTTAGGGGCACATGATAATAAGGTTAAGGATCTCCGGGAAGACCAGCCTGCATTATCCAGGTGGGCCCTAAATCCAATGCTAAATATCTGCTAAGAGACACACAGAGAAGAGACATTCGAAGAGAAGGAAAACGCCCTGTGAAGGAGGAGGCAGCTATTGAGATGACGCAGTCACAAGCCAAGGGATGCCTGGGGCCGCCAGAAGCTGGAACCAACAGAAGGCCTCTCCTCCAGAGCCTTCAGAGGGAGTGTGGCCCTGCCAACACCTTGGTTTCAGATTTCTGGCCCAGAACTGAAAGCAAATACATTTTTGTTGTTTTAAGTTCCCAAATTTATAGCGATTTGTTGCAGCAGCACAGTCCTAGACAACCAATATCCCCTAGTCACGGGGTCCCTGATACATCTTTGGAGCTAAGCATGTGTGCTGAATTGAAAAACTGAAAAAGCTGAGAGTGTGGCTTTATGCCTTTTTCATATCCCACAGCCAGGGAAGCATCTCCAAAGGCCACTGGACTCTGGCTAACAAATATGACACCAGAATAGGTGTCAACCGAACAATTTGTTCTTTTTAATGAGGTGTTTTAACCCCACTCTCTATTCATTGTTCTGTCCTCCTTGATTTTACTGTAAGTGACTGAACTGACTTTTGATGTATTGCCAGCACACAATAAATTATGAGCCTCTTTCTTTAAGGTTGGAGAGGGGAGGAACTCTACTTCCCTGTTCAGTTATTTCAGGCAAGGGTGGGAGCAGGTTTTCTGTGCCAGCAGCATCCTGATTATGATTCGGGATGTGTGGCCGAAGGCAAACAATTCCTCTTCAAATTCAATCCAACAGGAAAGAGCAAAGGCCCAAACAAGAAAAGCCTGGTTCTCTTTGTGTGCACAGCCAAGGGGTCCTGGGAAGCTCGTGAGGGATGACGCCCTATCTCGGCAAGACCGAGCTTACAGCGGTATTCAAGAAACTTCCGCACGTATTTGAAATGGGCTTCCAATCCTGGCCTTACAGAACCACATCCCGGACAATACCAAATCCACTACAGGAGAAGTTATTTGCAGACTACAGGGGCAGAGGTTAACCAGGATTAACACGTCTACTTTTTAGTCTCTTCTCCCTAAAAAGAAAAACTATTCTATATGCAACTTCTATGCTGCTGATTGTGGCTCAAAGGGGCCCAAGTGACTACTTCCTCTTGTAGATATGTGGTGCAACTCAGAGCAGTGATTTTTCACTCAGTAAGCCATGACCCATTAGTGGATTGAGAAATCAATCTAGCAAGAGATGCCAGTAATTTTGCTTAAATGAATAGAAAAGGATAGGAAATACTTGAGTGCATCTTGCATAGTAAGGGTAAAAATTATAGCATGAAATTCTTCAGTCTCATACAGATGCTCCTCAATTTATGATGGGTTCATCCAGATGTAACCCAAGGACCATGCTGAATGCGTATCACTTTTGTGCCATTTTAAAGTTGAAACATCCTATATGGAACCACTGTGAGTGGCGACTGTCTCTATGTGTTTGGGTCACTGGTTTGTAATAGAAAAGATACTCCTTACTGTGAGTCATGATCCAAAAAAGTAAGAAAGCCACTGGCTTAAAGAATCTATTCCACCGAACCAGAAAGCACTCTGTCCCCTCAGCCCAGCCTCCGTTCCTGAGAGCACTGTTTGCAGTTACAATAGGGCGCTCAGTTAACAGGGACAATTCACCATGCACCTGAGAGGAGTTGGCATCTGAAACCAAAGTGTGCCCATTCCCTGGCAACCCACTGGCATGTCTTTCTCCTCTTCAAGCCCCTCCATGCCTAAGGCTCATCCTCTTGGTTCTTGAGATCCTATTTCTATACCATGGTAGAGCCTCTCGTAGTTCACTTCCATCTTGCTGGGACCCACTCTTCCTCCTCTGTAGCCCTAGAAACTCCATCGCCTTTTGCAATCACTGAAACTGACCCACCACACGGGGAGTTCCTAAAGTCTTTGAGGAAGGAAGGGACCACTGTCATTCCCTTCATTAACCATCTTCTTTGTATTTTTTACTCCAACGTGTCCAATTTCTCCTTTGCCATTTTTCCAGGAAGATGGCTGCCCTGGCCTCCATTAAGAATTCTCTTTCATGCAGCAATATGCGAACTCTGCAAGCCTTCTGGTCTAATACTGTGGCAAATGTTGCACCGTGTTGTCCTGTCTCCTGCAGGGCCGGCCTCGTGGACCTGCTATGAGCTTTCCAATCACACATAGTTAAAGACTGTAACTAGAGGCCGGGTGTGGGAGCTCACACCTGTAATCCCCGCACTTTGGGAGGCCAAGGCAGGCAGCAGATCACCTGAGGTCAGGAGTCCAAGACCAGCCTGGCCAACATAGTGAAACCCTGTCTCTACTAAAAATATAAAAATTAGCCTGGTGTGGTGGCTGTAATCCCAGCTACTCAGGAGGCTGAGGCAGGGAGCATAGCTTGAACTCAGGAGATGGAAGTTGCAGTGAGCAGAGATTGCGCCATTGCACTCTAGCCTGAGCAACAGAGTGAGACTTCATCTCAAAAAACATAAATAAATAAAAATAAAAGACTGTAACTAGAGCTTTCTGATGTCACATAATTAGGGCCACAGCTAGGTTAGTTGAGTGGTGTAGACTGGAGCATGCATATTGGCATCAGCAAAACTGGATCTAAGTTTTGATGCTGTTGCTTTGCTGGCTATTGACCCTGAGCAAATTGCTTAACTTTTCTAAGCTTCATCTGTAAAATCAAGATAATAGTACCCATCTGAAAGGAGTTGTTGGAGTCTACTTTTAAAAAAGATTGGTTGAAGTTTCTGTGATGAATTCTTCTTGGACATTTTATGAATGGACTTCCACAAAAGGCTTTACTCTTTCAATGTTTTAGAAATCTGTATTACTCAGGAAAACATACAAAACAGAGACAAAATAGAGAAAACATACATACAAAACAGAGAAATCATCATGTTTCAGAAATATATTTCTGAAAAAAAATGTATGGTCCTAAATGAGTCAAGTCCATTCCTGCCACCTTAGAATTACAGAAAAGTAAAAAGAGAGACGGAGGGAGGGAGGGACGGGGGAAGGGAGGCCAAGAGGAAGGGAGAGGGAGGAGGATAGGACAAGAGGAAGGAAGGAAGGAAGGAAGGAAGGAAGGAAGGAAGGAAGGAAATTCTACATTTGAGCTGACCTCCTGTGACTGTACCAAAGAGGTTTTCTCACTCTTGCGTTAACATCAGACCATGTGCATCTTCCTGCCAGCAGCATCGTCTGGTTTGGCAGGCCTGCAAATCTGTTTCAGCACAAAGATCCGCTTAATGGAAAGTGTATTGCAGAAGAAAAAAAAAAGAAAAAGAAAAGAAAACGGTACTCACATTCCCTTGTGCACTCTTTATCAAAGGAACAAATGGTACAATAACCCAACATAACCAAGGTGGTATTTGAAGAAACTGTCTTTTCCATCTGGGACTAATCTTTCTTCTAAGGTGGCCATGGATGTTGTGGCATCAAAAGGCATGCAGGTGCCTTAGAATGGTTTTTAAAACCTTTAGCAGTGCCTCTGTAGCACACAATAGAAAAAATACTAACACTTCCATTTTAAGCGGTTAAAACATAAACAGGTAATTCAGAGAAAAGGGAATAAAAAGTTGACAATGAATATATTAAAATGTTTAAGTTCACTAATGATCAAAGACATCTGTAAAAGTGAAACCAGAACTCCATACACTCTAGCTGAATTTGTAAATATTGAAAAATACAACTGATTTTAGTGTAGGAATGACAAATCAGGCATCCTCTGCTGACAAGACTAGAAAGGATGAACCTTTCTGACAGCAATTTGGCAATAATTTTAGACATTTTATACCCTTTGGATAGTAATTTAAATTCTTCGAATACATCAAGGAAAAATAATCAGATACATAAGCATGGTGACGTGTAGACATAGCTATAAAAAATCCCCATTACAGTAATGTTTATAATAGTGAAAAACTTGACCACAACCTAAATGTCTAATAAGGAAATTGGCAAATAAAGGATGGTTCATCAATATGATAGAATATTATATAGATATTTAAATTATGTTTTCAAAATTTGTAACAGTATGGGAAAATGGGGTATAAAACTTTGGAAGCAGACTCTTCCAAATTAGGCAAATAAAGGCATAGATAAAAGAAGGTTAAAATGAAATATACTAAAAAATCAACAGAAGTATCTCTGGAGGGTGAAATTATAGGTAAATCTGTAATTGTCTGTATTTCCAAACTTTTGAAATTGGGCATATATAACTTTTATCATTATGTGCTCTGCTCACTACCATGTTATCCCAGCATTCTAGCAGGTGGTGGGGTGACTCGTGGCTGGACCCTTAGCTGTCCACTCTGCATGCTGGACAACGTGAAGAATGTGTGTACCACAAGTGATCCCAGGCCTCAAGGGGTGTAACACATACAGAGATAAACAATGCTAATATTCATCTTAAGGGAGTTGTCAGAGCCTATTGTGGAGGATGCTGGGGAGGGCAGGGGCGCTGACTTGACCTACCGTATTTCCCCGTCCAGCTGCTGAATGTTGGCTGCAGACAGCTCACAGCTGAGTCCCTCTCCAGGCAATACATAATTATGATCTGCACAGAGCCTTGCACATAGTAAGTACACAACAAACTAAATTCAGTAACAGATGAACAAAATAAGCAGTAAATGCTACTACAATATGACATGGACAAGAATCCTATGGCCTGGAGGAAAGAAAAGAACACAATTCAGGGAAGGGTCCATAGAGCGGCTAGTACTTTAACTGGAGCTTAAAGGAGAGGCCAACTGTGTGCACCTGTGGAGGAGAGGGGAGGAGAGGATCTACGGTAGACGTAGTATTTCTCATGGGCATCCCAGAGATGCTTACTCTGACTTCATTGGTGTGGTAGTTCCTATGTGCTCATTTCAAGCCACGTTAGAGCCTCCCTAAATGATAATCTTTTTGCTGGAGCAGCAAGAAACAAATGGAGGCACGGGACTGCTGGGCCACCCAGCAAGTAGCATTTGCTGTTCAAGGCAAGAACAATGGCCTCTGCATGTCCATCCCTTGGTCAGGATTCCATCTGAGTGCTGACTGTGGTGGATTCTGAGGGGCCAGTCTTACTGAATCCCCTTCACTGATACCACACTTCACATGTAGCCAGCACTTCCAGATACAGCCTCTTGCTTAATCTCCTACCATCCCATGTAGTCTTCTCAGTTTACAGTAAAGAAAATGGAGGCTGACTGGAGTGAAAGGGTATGTTTAAACTCAGAACTGTCTAGTGATAAAAACCAAAGCTTCAGTTTAGTCTAGTGCTTTTCCCCTAATGCAAGATTAAGCTGTGATACCTTCCTGGAAAAATACTCTTCTCAAAAAATGTTGCCTATCTCCTCCTTTTTGCATTAAAATAAACAAATGAACCCGTCCAATCCTGTGCACATCTCTCTTGTTTTGAGGTCACTATGTACTTCAGTATTTTGGGGTGTGAGATAATACAAGTGAAGTATAAAACATGGTAGTTAAGGATTTTCAAAAGGAGGGATCAGAATTCACTCCATACGTATATTAATGCTCCTTAGTCAATTCCCCTTTACTTCCACCAAATTTCCATAGAAATCTGTGAAACAGAAAAGAGTAAGAGTTATTGAGAGAGAACTGCAACATAACCTGAGTGGGTTTGTCTGGACACTAAAGTCTGCTCTGAGCCTCTGGGTCACTAGGGGAAAATCAACAAATATTTATTGGAAGCTACTAAAAAAAATATGATACTCAGCGATTAGTGGAGATTTTCATATAATCTGCAAGGATTTTTATAAGCAAACCATTGTAGATAATGATGAAGCAAGAACTTTCTATTAGAAAACAATTCTCTCGTTGCCAGTATATAAATATATACACACACACACTCAGACGCACAGACACATATATATCCTAAGGCAATTAGAAGCCAAAATGGAATTGGCCTCTTACATAGTCAACCTTGTGCAACAACAAGGGAAGAAGTGGTGAGAAGACAGGGCATATTCTAGTAAGTGGGCTTAATATATTTAGTGAAATTTACCAAAATTCATAAGGCTGTATTAGTTTATTTTCTGTTGCTATCATTGAATACCTGAGACTGCATTGCTTATAAAGAAAAGAAATTTATTTCTTACAATTCTGGAGGCTGGGAAGTCCAAAAGCATGGCGCTGGCCTCTGGTAGGGCCTTCGTGCTTGTAGAAGGCATCACATGGAGAGTGGCCAAGACTATCTCTGTCAGCTCAGGCCTCTCTTCTTCTTCTTATAAAGCCACCAGTCACATCATGGGGGCCCCACTGTGACGACTTTATCTAACCCTAACAACCCCCCAAGGCCCTACTTCTAGTCAATGTAAGAATTTGGGGGTTATATTTCCAACACATGAAATTTAGGGAGTGCATTCAAACCATAGCACTGTCTAAGAAATCTAAAATACTCATTTAAAGATGGAAAGGTGAAGCTAAGAGAAGAGACTTGGCCCAGATATATTTGGATAACTGTAGCTTTAGTATCTACACCAACATTCTTGAGGAACTCATCAAGTATTGACAAAAAAGGTTCTCCATGATCCATTGTTTTAAAAAAGAGACAGAGTCTCACAGTGTTGCCGAGAGTGAAGTGCAGTGGCTATTCACAGGCGTGATTCTAGCACACTGCAGCCTCCATCTCCTGGGCTCAAGTGATCCTCTGGCCTCAGACTCCCAAATAGCTGGGACTACAGGCACACACCATATACCCAGCCATGATCCATTTTTATGAATAAAAAATTTGTGGGTTTCACATTAACATTCAAATATTTCACTTGCTAGAAAGATGATGAAGAATTTGGTTTCTTAGCTGTATGAAGGTTTCTGCCTGCCTGGCCTGATTTACTCTGTTAATCTGTCCACTATATGTTTCTTTGCAAATAATATAATGGTGAGTGCCTGCCTCCTTCCCAGATATTAATGTATTTTTCTAAATTCTGAATTAACAAGATCCTAAACATAAAGGGATTTGTCAGTAGAATTCGGTTTTTGGTTTGTTAAGGTTTGCAGGGGTTTTTTGGGTTTGTTTGTTTGTTTGTTGTTGCTATTGTTTAATCTAGGGGTTCTCTTTTTCTCATCTTATTTAACCCTAGATAAGAAGAAGTTTTAAAAAAAAGTCCTGCATACAGCTACTGTCACAAAGCCAGGTGAATCAAAAAACCTCCCCCAAAGCCTATATCCCTCCTCTGAGTGGTTGGTCTGAATTTCTAGAGTTAAAAGATTTCTTTCTCTGGGTCCTTTGAAATAACCGTAATTAACACTTATGTAGAGGCTTGTCATACAATGGTATCATATAAAACAGGAGTCAGCAAACTATGTCCTGCAGGAGATTAGCAGTTGCAACAGAGACCATATGTCCCACAAAGCCAAAAATATTTACTGGTTGGCTCCTTACATAAAGTTTGTCATGCCCTGACATTCACGATCACATCGATCCTCATTAGCACCTACCTAGAAGCTGCTTCTTGTTTTGATAGCCACAAGGACTTCAATATGAACAAGCATTCGAGATGACTTCTGAAACACTAGCTGCAAAGGATAACAACTTAGGGGTGGAGGGTGGAAAGGGGCAGGGGACGGTAGAGAGGAGAATTAGAAATTTGACCCCAATAAGGAAAATTAGCCATATGGAGAGAAAACAGAAAAAACTCAAAGCTCTCCTACTGAACAGGATGCCCAAATGCTGGGCCTGTTGTTCCACATGCCTCTCCCCTTTCCCATGTTCCCCCTAAATTTCCTCATGTTTATACAGCGGTGTGTTGAAGCCAGCTTCTGTGCTCACAAGAGGCAACCGTGCGCGTCCTGTTCTGGCTCCACGTTCAGTGACATCACATTGGTGGTTTGACATCAGCCATGATAGAAGTATTTATACCACAAAAATCAGTAAAAGCTACAAATCAGGGCTTTTCTCCCCCGCTCCCTCCCTGCAGGGCTGACTGTTAGACATTTCCTACCACACCACGGCAGATACATACATACATACGTACGTACATACATAACATAATTTCACATAAATGGCACTATGTCATACATGATATTTCCCTCTTCAGCTGCTGAATGGTGGCTGCAGACAGCTCACAGATGAGTCTCTCTCCAGGAATTGCCTTAAGCTGAAGGCAACTGCCACACCTCAGGCCTGCTTCACTCCCTGAGGCAACCTCCTTGCAACTACTCCTCAAGGGCAAGGTAAAAAGTGAAAAGGCCAGACCCATCTCAATGCAGAGCAACTCCATCTCCAAAGCTCCCCCTGGGTTCAGCTGGGACTTCTGCTGCAATTGCATGAGAGAGAGAAGGAGTGAGAGAGGGACAGAGACAGAGAGAGACAGAGACAGAGAGGGACAGAGAGGAGAGACCCATTTGTCCACAACCAACTTCTCTCTTCATCTCCTTTCTTGAGTTACCTATTTCAGTTCATTTTTGATTTGCTTAAGGTTCTTTCTAGAGTATTTTTCTCAGATGGGATACCTGGATGATACACTTTTTTCTTTTCAGTGACTTTATTTTAATGGGTTTTCAGACTTACAGAAAGGGGCTCTTTGGGACTGTGACACTGGTCAACCATCTTCACTGTGGAGTCCTAGTCACTATGATTTTGTTTTGTAGATCACGAGGATTCATTCAAATTGTCTCCTCTACTGTTCCTTCATGACAGCTTATGTGGTCTGAAAGTACATCCCTCCTTCTCTAGTACATTGTATTAAAAGAGGTTGCTGCTGCTTCTCCATTGTCATTAATCTTTTCATCTTATTCCTCTTAGCAAAGTCGGGGCATAACATATTATCTTCTATGCCTGGGGATGGGAAAATGCAGGCAGGTAACAAGAAGAGAGAAATCGTCCTCCTGTAAGTGGTAGGCACCCAGGCCTGACCTGCATGAAACTGCAGGCGTACCCAGCCCTTTGTGTCTGCTGAGAGACATCTGCCATGGACCACACACCACCTGACACCAGAGGCTTGCGTCAAAAAGGCCTCAACAGAAACAGGAATGGAACATGAATTTACAGCCTGCGGCTGAACAGCTCTTGCAGCAATTCTTGCCCACGATGCCAACATGGCTCCCTGTGCTGAAATTATCACTTCAACTGTATTAGTCTCTTCTGTTCTTTCACTCATCTCATAACTTTTCTGAAGCCCCTTGCTCTCTCGGTCACTGCCTTGTGTTTCCTCGAACATCGCTGTAATGTGGTCTCTTGTGACGTTTCAGGCATATCTTGCTGTTGTTCAGGGTAAGCATGCCTGCGGAGCCTCAGATAAACTTCTATTTTCTTGCCATTAGTACTCAAACCAAGTTGTTGACACCAGTCCCGCGAAGTGTCCCGACACACCTTACTAATGGGAGGCAAAGTGGCCGGCAAGGGAAGGGCTGGTATTTTGCATCCAGCTTTTGCTGGAGCTGTATAAGTTGTTCATTTGTTTGAAGTAGATGACCTTGATTGAATTTCTTAGGCTTCTCCAGTGTGACAGCAGAAGTTGAAGAAACACTTGGGTTCCGTTTGTTCCATATTTGGGTCATCTTTAACTGGCACCCATGTCAAAATCACACTTTCCTCATCAGCTACTTCCCCCCTCAAATAAATTCTTCTTGCTGCTATCCAAATTTGAGTCTGACCTATTCAGCTACACCCCTGTCTTGTCCATTCCGTGATACGATTTTTAAAAATCTGTTTGTGTGCGATGGCTCATGCCTGTAATCCCAGCACTCTGGGAGACCCAGGCAGGTGGATTGCTTGAGTCCAGGAGTTCAAGATCAGCTTGGGAAACATGGCAAGACCCCTGTCTCTACCAAAAAAATACAAAAAGTAGGCAGGCGTTGTGGCACGTGCCTGTAATCCCACCTACTAGGGAGGGTGTAACTTTTTTTTTTGTTTACCCTGGCCAGCAAAAGGTATTTCAGCTGGCTCAGGTATTTTGTAGATATTGCTCCCCTCTCTCCAGCTTCCCATTATTGTAGGTGAGAAGCGTGACACTGTCTCTTTTCTGTTTCTTGGTAATTAATGGTTTTTTCTTTGTATTAAAGGGTGCAAAAGTTTCTCTTTTTACCTGCTCTTCAAGAATTTAATTTGGATGGGTTTAAGTATGTGACTTTCAGGAGCCCCACGAGTTCGTTTTAAACCTCTGATCCAAGTCTTTTTCACTCAAAGAAGTTACCTTCTATCATTTGTTTAATGATTCTCTCTTTCCTGTGTTCATTTTTCTCTTTCTTATAACTCCTATTAGGTTTACTGGATCGAGCCTCCTAGTCTCTCCTTTTGTCCTTATGATTTCCATCTCTGTGTTTTTGTTCTATATTTGGGATATTCTTGCACTTGGCCTTCTCAGCCTGCTTTAATGTGTCCAATGAGTATTTTAGTCAAAGCTCCAGGAAGTCTGTTTCTTTGTTTTTGTTTGTTTGTGTGTTTGGGATACTGTGGTTGAATGTCCTTCTTACACTTCTGCCCTGGCTGTCTATTCCGGCAGTGTGATTTCCATGAAAGGCTGTTCGATGGATGCTTCCTCTCCCTCTCTCTGCCCACTGAGGCCCTGTAGGTGCAGAGTTGTTTTTTTATATCTGTTCTTTGAAGTTCAAGGCCAGCTTCTGGGGGTTCTTTCAGTGATTACAGTCCTGTGAGTGGCGGGAGGGATGGCCCCTGTGGGACATCAGTGTAGCTCGATATAAGGGGTCAGTCCCAATTAAGGCATGGGAAGGAAGGAGGCCTCTCAGTCCCACCACATCCCCATGTTCAGCTTCTCCTCAGCAACCTGGGACCAGGAAAGCCCATTCAGAATGTCAAGGTAGCCCTTTCCATGGGTCCACGAGTCTAAATGAACTAAGCGCAGGGCTCACCACAATTACAGCCTCTCCCCAAGCTTTCCATCCACTGATTCACAGGGGAGAAATCTCCTCCTCGGCTCTCTTCACCAGACCAACATTTGAGTAGAGGGCAGACAAGGCACCATCTAATGAAAATCTCTATCTCACCTCAACCCTTTCAAAGAAATCCAGGACACCCTGGATCTACTCTCCCTGGCGAATGCCTCCTTAACTTCTGAGATGGTTTAACTCTTTGTTCTCCACATCTGATTTCTTTGGATGAGTCCTTCAAAGTTATGTGCATTAATGACAGACCCTTGAATAAGTAGATTCACTTTAAAATTGTGTTCATTGGGGAAAAAAACTGGGTGAAAAGGGCGAGATTACAAAGCATGTGTGTGTGTGTGCATGTGTGTGTCTATCCCCCCCCACACAGATATATCACATATACTCAGAAAAATGTTGGCATGGACAAACACCAAATTGTCACCTGTAGATGATGAAGTTGTAAGTACTTTTATTGTCTGCCTTTTTCTTATCTAACTTGTGTAACATTTCTTGTTTATGAAACATAAAAGAGCCTGTTCAATTGTTAATTCAGCAAAATGCATTATAAAATGTCATTTGACTTTTACAGGTATTTTCAGAGGGTGTGAGGAGTGAGACGGCAAACAACCCTCCACCTCTCCGTCTCCATGTCTGTCAGTGAAAGCCCCATGCTGTCAGCAGGCTCGCCAGGCTGTTGGTAACCTGTAGATCCGTCTCCATATCTGTCAGTGAGAGCCCCATGCTGTCAGCAGGCTCGCCAGGCTGTTGGTAACCTGTAGAGAAAAGGAGGACCACAGGCAGAAGCTTCCTGCCCAGAGTCACCCAGGACAGCCCCCGCCCAAAGACGGACCCCAGCCTGAAATTGGCTCCAGAAGCAAAGGTTAGACCCCTCTGATTTCCCAGGTGTCCCCAGTTGTCTAGTCCTGGCTCAAAGAGGCTGGACAGTCTTTTAGAGCAGAACCATTTCCAGGTGCCCGCTGAGTCTCCAGCACCAGGCACTGGCACTTTGCAGCCACTCGGGAAACTGGTCGAATGAATGATCTCACGGCCTCTCAGTTCACTTGATAAAATCAGACATAGTAGTAGCTGTCATTGCTTATTCTTTGGATTTGCAATTCCCTCTAGGTGAGGGGTCAAAATTTGAGTTGTATCGGAAGATTTCAGCTCAACAAAAGGATTCACACTTTGATTTGTTTAGGAAGATTTCAGCTCCCGCTGGTTCACACAAGAGGCTCCCTTTCAAAGAGCTGAATTCCCTATCAGTGGATGTGACCTAGAAGGGGCTGGCTATCTCCTGCCAGAGGCGACATGGAGGGGTTCTGTGCTGGCTATGAAGAGAGTCCAGATGTGCTGTAAGCATTCCTCTAATTCAAACTCTGTGACAAATGCAATTCCTGGTTCAGAAATCTTATGCAAATTTGCCTCTTCCTTCCAAAAATATTCTTTAACCCTGATGTCATTCCTGTACCTACTAAAACTCTCCTTTGAGGCAGCCAACTGTGATTCAAGGGAAAGGTTGAGTGTGTCCTTGTAACAACCATGAGAGCAGCAGGCCTCCTCGACCCAAGAAAGCCTCCTTGGGGCACCCTGGACTGGCCTGGGATCAGTTAAGGAGAGTTTTACAGAACTGTGTCCCTGATCTGTTCCACGGGTATTCGAAAGAACAAATCCCAAGGAAGATATATGGTAGGATAGGTGATATTTAAAGTATTAACCAGAGATACAGAAGCACTAGCCACTCAGAAATGTTGTGACACCAGAGACATGACACAGAGCAGGATCTGCAGGTCCTCTGCATCTGCTTGCTGGATTGTGAGGAGGTTCCAGGGTCAGGGCCGGGCAGCCAGTGCAGCAGGGCTGTGCTTGAGAAGCTAAGAGCAGCAGCCAGTTACCAACTGGTTCAGAAGGCTTTCAACAGTTGAAGAACTAGAGTGGCCACACCAGCTAGAAATCAGCCCTGCTCTCCAACCGCTTCAGAACAGGCTGACCTTCTGGTAAAGGCTGCAGCCCCGTTCCTGCAAGCCACATTTTATGGAGTTCTTTTATTAGTCTCTCATGTAACCCATAGCCACATCATAAAATTAAACACCCCATTCTGTACATCAAGTCCACTGACTTCTTGAGCCCTGATTAGCACTGGGCTTTTCCCTCTGGGAGTTCTATTAAAGTAACATTATAACGGACAGAAAAGGAGTCTTTGCTGGGAGCAGCCAAATCCGCAGACTGACTGAGCTTCTGCTGGAGTCGCCATGTGGCATGTGTCCTCCTTTATCGGAAGCACGTTTGCCAGCTTCCTGTCCATCACTCTCTGCCTCTTTCACTCCTACCCCTCCCCAGCCTTCTGCAGTCATCCCTGCCCCCTCCCAAGCTCCTTCCATCTCCTAAGATGACTTAATGCCATGAGTGGTTCAATGCTTGCCTGGAGTCACTGTCAGGGTAGCCCCAACTCACCCCTGGGAATATATTTAGCCTGTGGGTGATCGCCCAGTTGGAGAGGTTATCTTTAGCCTGGCAGAGGTTGGGAGTCAATCTGGGCCATGATGTGAACAGCAGAGGGAGGAGGGAAAGGAAAGGAAACTAATACTCCAGAGTCTGCAACAGCAGCACTCAAGTGTACTCAGGTGGTGGAGAGCTAAAAGCCGAAGCGCGCTTCCTGAAACACGAGGCTCTTCTGGGAACACCCTGGAATAATGGTCTGCTTCATTCCATCCCATGAACTAAGAACAATTTTAATAGCAGAAAAGATGGCTGCATTATGAGCAGGCAGTATAAAACCACAAGCACACGTTTAAAAAAAAAAACCACAAACTCAGCATCATTGGTGGTTTCCAAGCGTTCCCATTCGTATCTGTTTACTACTTCTTCATTAGTTTTGTTGCCTGCAGGTGCTAAAGGTTTAAAATGGAAGAAAATGCATGGAAAGAATGTACACGGAAAAATTACATTACCTGAGTTAGGGAAAAGACCACTACTATTCGATTTTCAAGGTGGAACACCTCAGTCCACCTCAGGAATACCAACGGCTGAGCTTGAAAAGCTCCCGGACCTGTTTCCAAACTATTCGAGAAAGACCGTGCACTTTTCCTCAGGGCACAGAAGGAACTTTCCTTAACATCATCCCTCCCTTCCAGTCACTAACTCTTCCCTGTTATCATTTATATCCACGGCCCCTTGGTTGACCTTCCTTACAGAACAATTGATTAGAATCTTTTGTCAAAACAACTGAATACTTGCTAGTTATGATTAGAAGGAACTTAGGTCCCAGTGTGAACCAAGGCCAAGGATCCTCCAGGGGTGGGGAGGGACTTGCTCTGTGGGGAAGGAGACGCGCCAGGGCCCTCCCCGAGTCCAACCGTCCTGCTCATTGGAGGGGAAGAGCAGTTCATGCTGAGCAATCCTCGGCCAGACATATCTGAGTTCTGTGAAGAGCAGCAGGACCAAAGGGGAAATTCGGGAAGATCATCTTGTGTAGGTCTTTCAGGAAATCAGAGCACAGATGGCAGAGCTTTGGAACTGAAAGCTCACACAGAGGGAAGAGGATTGAAGAAGAATCTTTTTTTTTTTTCCTCAGATTCCCCAGAGCTTTCACTCCAGAGTGCCAGAGGGTGTCCAGCAGGAGCAGGCCCCTGGGAACTCCTAGGACAACTCAGAGGCAGTCCAGACGGCTGGGAGTCCTTTGCTATGGGCAGGCTCCGGGTACAGTGCTCCTCAGAAGGTCATCCCTACTGTGGTGGTGAGGCCTGGGGAAACTCAAGTTACTCTACCATGTACTTCAGTAAGTGAGTCATCTCAGCCTTTTCTTCCCTAGATTGAATGATGCTCGTTCCATCAACTAGTTCACTAAGCACACCCTTTATTTTGCCATTATATGAGTGCATTTTGGTCCTCCGTTCAACTAGAAGTTACCTTATTCGCCTCTGTGACTCTTCCTCCTACCAGTGTACGGCAGAGTAACCAACAAATCGGACACTTATGAATACATTAATGAGAACCGACCCAACAAATAGTTTCCTGATCTCTATCAGTTATGCTCCTTACGATCCATCCTGACAGTGTACTTGCACGCGCTAAAATGGCCTAACATTTCCTGTACCATTTGTGACTAACCACACATCCTTAGATGATTTTTCCACCACCCTTGAGTCAGACTAGCCTTTTTCCAGGTAATATTTGAGATACCCAAATTTTATTACTCCACACTTTTAATTACCGAATGTCATTCAGAATGTGCAAGAGTAAGTAGTCTTCCAGTTCTCAAGTTCAATGGGCCTTATATCTCTTTTCCAGAGCGCCGACAACTATAACAATGTCATCAACACCTGCAAATGTGTTCAGCTCACAACAACCTCATTAAGTCATCATAAGAAAATATAGAAATATTGCATATGCATGCATGTAGCATCTCTGGGGAAAGAAACTTTTAACAATGGCTGTACCTGCAGAAGGAGGTTGAGAAGTTGATGGTTGGAGGCAGAACGTTCACTGTATACATTTTTTAATCATTTTAATTTTTAGATCATGTGCATGTATTGCTTTTTCAATTAAACTTTTTAAAAACTAGCTCTGAACAAACAAACAAACAAAAAACAACAAGACACAGCTCTGATGCCCCGGGCAGTGGCCCTGACAGCTGCCTAGAGTTGATATTATACCCTATGGTGTCAAATGTCTCCTGTGTCATTGGCCCTATGGAATGCTTCACTGAATTCAAGATGGACTATGCAATGACCTGCCTGGTTCCTGGCCCTCACAGCCCTCTCCCTGATAACTAGGGCAACATGACTTCCGCTTGTTGACTCAATGCTAGGCCCAAGCCCCAGGACTAATCCTGTTCCTAGTCTGGAGGGATTTTAAGGGCTTGCAGCTTGGGTTACTCTGTCTCAACCCGTCTGGTTGCTGGCAGTGTCCTGCTCTTTGTGCTGGCTTGGCAGAGAGTGGTCCAGACCTTGGTGGAGACACACATCTCCATATTGAGCTTGCTTGATTATGAAATTTATCAAGGGGTAAAGAGGAGACAAGAGATAACTATTCGATCAGCAGCTTTCCCACTCTCTTCCATTTATTCACCAAATGCAGTTACTAAGAACCTTCTATGAGTAGGATACTACACCAGCCTGGGCAGAAGCAAGTAAGAAGCAAATGAGTATAACAGCGCCCTTCACGAGTTCATAGTCTAGCAATAAAGACTCATGGGCTGGGTGCGGTGGCTTATGCCTATAATTCCAGCACTTTGGGAGGTGAACTTGGGAGAATCACTTGAGGCCGGGAGTTCAAGACCAGCCTGGGCAAAAGAGTGAGACCCATCTCTACAAAAATAAATTTATTTATTTATTTATTTATTTTTATTTTTTTTAATATTATACATCCTAGAGAATTACTCTAGTTTCATGAATCACATAACTAATAATTGTGTATTGTTAAATGGTTTTATGTTATTAATGTGATCATTCCGGATTTAGTTGTGTTATTTTTTGTTAGAGTAGAAAAAAAGATACGACGATGCGCAGAATCTCACTCTGGTGGGCAATTCCACTCTCTGCTACTCAGCTAGACACTTGACGGATGACATAGCTTGAGAGGGAGTGCAGTGCGCATTCTTTCTCTCTTAAGATTACAGGACTCTCCCAGCTCACTGCGCAAAGCTCCGCTCCCGGGTCAGCCATTCTCCTGCCTCAGCCTCCACAGTAGCTGGGACCTACACGGCACCCGCCACTCGGCCCCGGCTAGTTTTTGAGTCAGCGAGTTTTTGTAATTTTTAGTACGCAGACGGGGCGTTCACAGTGTTAGCCAGGATGGTCGCTCGGATCTCTCCTCGTCCTGACTCGGGGGGCTCGTGATCCGCGCGTCCTCGGCCATCGCAAAACGTGCTAGGGATTACAGGCTTGAGCCATAAATTTATTTTTAAATTAAACTTATTTATTTATTTTGAGACAGGGTCTTGCTTTGTCACTCAGGCTGGAGTACAGTCACAGGCGGGAGTGTGATCAGAGTCCACTGCAGCCTTGGCCTCCCAGGCTCAGGCAATCCTTGCACCTTAACCTCCCTAGTAGCTGGGACCACAGACGAGCGCCACCCTGTCTGGCTAATTTTTTTTTTTTTTTTAATTTTTTGTAGAGATGGGGGTCTCCTTACGTTGCCCAGACTGGTCTGGAACTACTGGGCTCAAGCAATTCTGCCTCGGCCTCCTGAAGTGCTGGTATTACAGATGTAAACCACCGTGTCTGGCCAAAATTTTTTTTTTAATTAGCCAGAGGCTGGGCGCAGTGGCTCATGCCTGTAATCCCAACACTTTGGGAGGCCGAGGCAGGCGGATCACCTGAGGTCAGGAGTTCGAGACCAGCCTGGACAACATGGTGAAACCCTGTCTCTACTAAAAATACAAAAATTAGCCAGGCATGGTGGCACATGCCTACAATCCCAGCTACTCTGGAGGCTGAGACAGGAGAATCGCTTGAATCCAGGAGGCAGAGCTTGCAGTAAGCCGAGATCATACCACTGCACTCCAGAATGGGCTACAGAGCAAGACTCTGTCTCAAAAAAATAAAATAAAATTAGCCAGGCATGGTGGCACATACCTGTAGTCCTAGTTACTTGGGAGGCTGAGGCAGGAGGATTGCTTGAGGCCAGGAGGATGAGGCTGCAGTAAGCCATTATCACGCCACTGCACTCCAGCCTGGGTGACATTGTGAGACCTTGTCTCTAAAAAATAAATTAAGCAAATAAAAAATAGACTGATGCAGTCCAACTCAAGAACTTTAATGCGAAGAGGCAGGTGTGAGGGAGGAGAGAAGGAAGGATTGCTTTCAATCACTGACAGCAAGACAAGGAATAGCCCAGGAAAGCTTTCAGAAGGGGATGACATTGCTATGAAGACTTATGAGCTGAAGGGAATTTAGTAGCTGCAGATAGAGCCTTTCAGATGGAGGAGGTGGCCGGCGAAGGGGATCCCACTTTCACAAACCATAAAGGCTCTGCACTTCTGTTCCCCCACTCCTCGGAGAAGGAGGGTGAGAAGAGCTGGGCCCCCAGAACCCAGGACCACATAGGAAGGTGTTTCTGTTTAAGACAGCCTTTTTCTCCACTCTTTGTCTGGTAATACCTCATCTTCAAGCCCCAGCCTAAGGACACCTCCTCTGGGAAGCCCACCATGACTTTTCCAGGCAGGGTTAGTTGTCCTGTCTGCTGCGCTCCTACAATCCTCTGTCCTAGAGAGTTAGGGAAATTTAGAAGTTAGGCAAACAGGCTCTGCCACCATTCTGCCTCAATTCAAATCCTGGCTCAGCCACTGCCTTGCTGAGTCATTTGAATCAAGGCACTCACCTCTCTGGGCCTCAGTTTTACCATCTGTTAAACAGCGTAACGATGGCACTGTCCTCCTGAGGTCACCGTGAGGATGAAACAAGACAATGTCCCTAAAGCAAGCGCCTGCTGTAGTGTCTGCTCTTGTTACTCATAACCCTGGGCTGCTCTTACTGGACTGTGCTTGTGACGGTAAGAACCCTGCGGGCCAGGGCTATTCCTCTCTGGATCTCTCTCTGCAGTGTTTAGAGGTGTTGTTCACAGTTCAGGTGTTCAATTTCTATCTTCTGAAGGACTGAACAAAACATAGCGATGAAAAGGAACAAAATGAATCAAGCCTTAATGCAAAGACACAGTAAATGCAGGTGAAATGACCGGAAAGAATCAAGGAACCTAGGAAAGTAAATGGGGGGAGAGGAGACGGTGCCACGACTTCAGAGGAGAAAAATTCCTATTAAATTCCTGTTCCGCCTGTAATCCCAGCACTTTAGGAGGCCGAGATAGGTGGATCACCTGAGCTCAGGAGTTCGAGACCAGCCCGACCAACATGATGAAACCCCATCTTTACTAAAAATACAAAAATTAGCCGGGCGTGGTGGTGGGCGCCTGTAATCCCACCTACTCGGGAGACTGAGGCTGGAGAATCGCTTGAACCCCGGAGGCAGAGGTTGCAGTGAGCCGAGATCGCGCCACCGCACTCCAGCCTGGGGGACACAGCGAGACTCTGTCTCAAAAAATAAAAAATTCTCGTTCATCTCTTAACGTGGGGACTGCCCATTTATATTTGGACGGTATTTTTCTCTGGCTTTCCCACTTCCCGGGGCCTTGGAGCTCCCTCCCCCGCAGGGCGGCCTCTCTCCTCCTCCTCCCTCCTCCCTCCCGCTCCCCGGGGAAGGGCCGCGGCCGCAGCCCTGACCTCGCCTCCCACGCGGGCCAGCAGCCGGCCAGCCGGCGGGCGGGGCAGGAAGGGGGAGCCGCGGCCCCGGGCCCCCGAGATCCTTAACTGCAGCTTCCAAAGCCCGGGCTGATCCTAATCAGTGTGGGAAAGGAGCGCCGGGCCCAGCCCGCCGGCCGGAGACGCCGCCTCTTTTCATAAACTTTATCGCCGCGGTGCACAGCCGCTGATAAAGCACCGTAAATAAACGAGCGGGCGGGAGTGCGCGGCTGTCCGGAGGCTGCCTGCGCGCACGCCCTGCCTCGGCCTGCAGCTCCCGGGGGAAATGAATCACACGCCGGGCTGCAAAGAGCAGCGTGTTCTCTTCTCCAGACCAAGGCCGTAAATAATAATGCGTTCTTTCCCTACGTGGAGACCCTCACCTTTTGTTTTATGCATTCCATAAAAAGCCCAGGAGTTTCCTTCCGGCTGCCTGGCCTCCCCGCCTTGCCCCGGGAGTTAGGAGTGCTGTGTTCTGGGGTAGGCGTTTCCCTCGGGTGGAGCTCCTGGGCCTGGGTTGGGCCTGGGCGTGTGGCTCCGTGTTCCTAAGTCCCCTTTGGCTCTTGCACAACAGACCGAGGCTGGAGCAGGGCAGGGGAGCCGGAGTGGAGGGATTTGAAGGGGGGTGGTTTGACATCTCTGGTGGCTGGTGATGGTGAGCCCGGTTCCAGCCAGGGTGGCCACGGACGTGTGTGGGCGATAGCCCGCTGCAGCTGAGTCACCGAGGAACCCTGGGCACTGCTTCTTCAGAGGCCAAGGGAGAGTGCACACCCTGATCACAAAGAAAGAGGACTTTGCCCCAGTCGACGGGGAGTTCAGCAGGCCTCATGGCCCATGTCCCTGAGCTGCTGAAGTTTTGACTTGGGGGGCCCCAAAGTTAATCTATGGTACAATTTTGGGGAGTCGAGTTTGAGGACGATTCCATGAATATGAAGCAATCTAGAAAGTCAGGGGTGTGTGGAACAGCCCAAAGCAGGCCGGCTCTGTCACAAGGTCCAGTCTCTAACCCAACCCTGCTGCCACTCAGCTGTGGCCTCGGGCAGCCACTGCCCTTCTCTGAGCCTCAGTTTCCCCACCTTATTATGATCTCTAAAGATATCTTCCGGTTCTCCTGCTCACTTAGTGAGAAATAACATCCTTGCTATAAATTCTTCCATTTCCGAGATGTCGCAGCACAGGACCCTCTGAAGAAACACTGTAATTCCACTTAGAAGAAACCGGGACATATAGGCCTTTTCCGTAACCGACACCTCGTTAGTGAGATTAGCGCTGGAAATTACCTCTTGGGGAGGTTACAGAGGTACAGGAGCCCTCCAGCCAGAATAAAGTCAGCTTGTGAGGTAAAAAGATTTAAAAATAAAATCCAGTACATGATTACAGCATTAGGTCAGGGCTTCTCTGCGCCCCAAGGATAAGCTCCATGGCAGCTGGGTTTCTGCTTCCTGTGAGAAGGATTCACTGGCTCCAAACATCTCATCCCGAAAAGTCAAATGTTTCCTTTTGTGGGAAGCAGGGCTGGGAAGGAAGGAGCTTCTGGTTGCAGCTCTAGAGAGAGAGGAACCTAGGAGTCCTGACAGATTCTCTTTGGTTCAGCACTCCTAGAGAGTGTGGGTTTTGGGAGCTGACTCCTCCAGCCATGGCCAACAAAAGGAGATCACTCATGAAATAGAAATGAACAAAGGCGGCCAGGCACAGTGGCTCAGGCCTGTAATCCCAGCACTTGGGGAGGCCGAGGCGGGTGGATCATGAGGTCAGGAGTTCTAGACCAGCCTGACCAACATGGTGAAACCCTGTCTATACTAAAAATACAAAATTAGCCAGGCGTGGTGGTGGGCACCTATAATCCCAGCTACTCGGGAGGTTGAGGCAGGAGAATAGCTTGAACCCGGGAGGCGGAGGTTGCAATGAGCCGAGACAGTGCCACTGCACTTCAGCCTGGGCAACAGAGTGAGACTTCATCTAGAAAAAAATACAAATAAAAAATAAAAGACATGAACAAAGGCCTGGTTCTTCTAATACCCATTTCTGACACCACATGTCCCAGGAAACATGTGGCCCCAAACAGGCTTCATTTCCTGCTCTCCGGACAGAAGGCCACTCAGTCTTGTTTCCTCTATTTGCATAATGTCAAGAAAAATGAGTCACACCAGACTGGCATGTGTTAAGTAATATTGGCAAAAGGTTTCCAACTGAGTTGAGAGTATATTTCTTACCAAGGAACAATCACTCACTCAATTGCTGATTTATGACGACGTGAATGTGATTTTATCTCTGGGTCTCAGTTTTCCATCCATGAATCCTTGTGATTTTTAATTTTTCATGTAGGACTGTCATGAGAAGTATGATTTTTAAATTTCCAGAACAGAAATAAGTAAGGGAAACATCTAAGTCTGACTCCTCCAGAATCGCTCTTGCTTCCAATTTTGTCTGCTGTTAATGGAGGTCAGCAACTAAGGGAAAAAAGGAGAAAACACATAAAAAAAAAAAAAAAAAAAAAAAAGGTAAGCCTGAATGTAAAAATAATTGGACTAGCCTGCCAAGGATAGAAGCCCTAGTGTAGTGGTTCTGAAACTTTTGAGATTCACAGAACTTTGTAGAATCTGACGAAAATCACATCCTCCACGTCCCCATGGACATACAAATATAGACCTGTCTTTGCAGGTCATTTCAGGCGTTCGCAGACCCCTGAAGCCCCACTTAAGGATGCTGTTAAGAACCTCTGCTCTGGAGAATAATAAAGTGTTGAACCTCTGTTTCCTAATCTGTGAAGAGGATATAGCACTCACTCCCAACCAGCTTCGTGGAAGAGAAGGAAGAAGCTACATAGACCTGTGCTGTTAAAACATGTTGGTTCTCTGCCTGGCAGACATGTAATATTGATGCAGTTCTATTACCATCATCTGCCACAGTCATTCCCTATTCTGCTTCATGGGATGTAAATTTCTTTACAAGACAGAAGCAGCCCTGTCTGTGAAATTCCCAAAGCAAACCCTTCTGGTAAGCCAGCACTGTAAGTTTTCATACTTGCCTGTTAGAAATGTAATGAGTCCCCACGGAGACCAAAGGGAAGGCTGGAGGTAGCTCTGCAGGCTCTCAAAGGGTAATAATTGCTGGGGCAGGAACGCACCAAATGATACCCTTGTGGTTTTAAAAGTCAATGTAACTTTCCAAAGAGTCCTCCTTTCTCCCAGAGTAGGTTGCAATATTTGAAAAATTAACCCACTGAAACAAAACGTTAAGTTTGGGGAAAAAGTTTCTGATACATCAGTTAAAAAATAAAAGCTTTTAATGTATCAGTAATATATTAAATAGAATCACCCATTTGGTTCAAGGAACCTAACTGCAATTTCTGTAAATATCACCAGTAAAATAAAGGGATTGGATTAGACTTTGTTATCCTTTAATCTTCCTGGGTTTGCAGATCCTTTCAGAATTAGATATGAGATATAGTTTCTGGCCCCAGAAAATACACATTTACTAGACATGTAACTCTCACATAATTTTACTTGCAATTTGGGGGCCTTACAAAATCCTAGCAGTCCATGTGGACCACTAGGTTCATGAAAGCTGAGCTACCCACCCTCTAAGGCCTCTTCTGCCTTAATAGGCTTCAGAGGATTCAGTTCCTTCGCCATTTTGCAGAGCCCCTGCAAAGACAGGAAGGAGCAAAGTGTTCTTCCTACAACTGCTGTGAAAAATAACCATGCTTTAAACACTCAATTTAGGTTATGTTTAGAAAGCATAGTCCAAACAAGCAGCTCTTCAGGACAATGACATAAAACTACAATTTGACGTTTTTTTCCTGGAAGACAGGGAATGAGAAGGATAGAAGGCCTGGATAGTGCAAGATAAAGAATGGGATGTGGTCGGAACATGCAGATGGCACAGTCCTTGAAGAAGGGATTGTTAAGGGTCTTGAGAAGGCCTCGGCAAGCAGCAATCTTGCCTCTGTGGGAAGTGGTAAGGGAAGCTACGCCGCTTCTCAACACACAGAGGGGTTCTTCTGATGGTACCTGTAGCAGGCCTCGCTGTTGGTCATAAATATTTACTGCCCCTCCCTGAAAGAGGATAATATTTCTCCTCCTCCTTGACGTTAGACTTGGCCATGCTATTTGCCCTGGCCAGTGAAATGTACAGAAATGACATCTCTCACTTCCAGGCAGAAGATCTAAGAGCCAGCTCAAGGTTTACCATGTGCTCTTCTCCACATCCACGAGGCTGGCAGGATTCTAGGTCCACTGCACCCTCGGTGAAGGGAACCAGCCTCTCAGGCATCAGGTGACGTGCAAGAAAATATTTTTGATGTTGTAAGCCTGTGAGATTTTGGAGTTGCTTGTTACTGCCGAAGAGCCAAGACTAATTTCCTGATATATCATCCTCCTTTGGGAAGGAAGAGAGATGGATTACAGCACCAGCCAGCATCTGCAGGAACTATATGCATCCTCCTCTTTCCATCCTCCCCACTCCTGACACTGTTAACAGCACCCTTATGTCATAGTTAAAACAGTGTCAATTTGATTGGGTTGAAGGATGCAAAGTAATGTTCCTGGGTGTGTCTGTGAGGGTGTTGCCAAAGGAGATGAACATTTGAGTCAGTGGACTGGGGGAGGCAGACCCACCCTCAGTGTGGGGGGGGGCACCATCTCATCAGCTGCCAGTGCGGCTAGAATAAAGCAGGCAGCAGCAGGTGGGAGAAGCTGACTTGCTGAGTCTTGCAGCCTCCATCTTTCTCCCGTGCTCGATGCTTCCTGCCCTTGAGCATCTGACTCCAAGTTCTTCGGCTTTTGGACTCTTGAACTCACACCAGTGTCTCTCTCTCTGGCCTTCGGCCACAGACTGAATGTTACACTGTCGGCTTCCCTACTTTGAGGTTTTGGGACTCAGACTGGCTTTCTTGCTCCTCAGCTGGCAGAGGGCCTATCGTGGGACTTCTTCTTCTGACTGTACGAGCCAATTCTCCTTCCTATCGACATCCGTCCTATTAGTCCTGTCCCTTTAGAGAAGCCTAATCCACCTTCTCATCCACTGTGACCCAAGGAACTCCAGAGCTCAGCTAAGAGCCAGTAGCCCATCAGTCATGCCCCCTGTAGCAGGTTGAATGATGCCCCCTGAAAAGAGATGTCCACATCTTAACCCCCAAATCATGAATGTGACTTAATTTGGAAAGGGAACCTTGCAGATGTCATTAAGATTCTCCATATGAAATCATCTTGGATTACCAGGATGTGCCCTGGATCCAAGGACAGGTGTCCTTCTCAGAGATGAAGAGAAGACAGAGGAGATGGAAGCGATGTCCTTACAAACGGAAGAACCCTAGGACCGCCGGGAGCTTATAGACTCAACGGAGGCTTCTTCCCTAGAGCCTTTGAAGACAGCCTGCTGGCCGGGCGCGGTGGCTCACGCCTGTAATCCCAGCACTTTGGAGGCCCAGGCAGGCGGATCACCTGAGGTTGGGAGTTTGAGACCAGCCTAACCAACAGGGAGAAACCCCGTCTCTTGAACAATGAGATCACTTGGACACAGGAAGGGGGAACATCACACACCCGGGCCTGTCGTGGGGTGGGGGAAGGGGGGAGGGATAGCATTAGGAGACATATCTAATGTAAATGACGAGTTAATGGGTGCAGCACACCAACATGGCACATGTATACATATGTAACAAACCTGCACGTTGTGCACATGTACCCCAGAACATAAAGTATAATACAAAATAACAGTAAAATTAAAAATAAAGAAACCCCGTCTCTACTGAAAATACAAAAATTAGCCGGGCGTGGTGGTGCATGCCTCTAATTCCAGCTACTAGGGAGGCTGAGGCAGGAGAATCACTTGAACCTGGGAGGCCAAGGTTGTGGTGAGCCGAGATCGTGCCATTGCACTCCAGCCTGGGCAATAAGAGTGAAACTCTGTCTAAAAAAGAGAGAGAGAGAGAGAGAGAGAGAGGCTGCGGCCCTGCTAACACCCTGATTTTAGACTTCTGGCCTCCAGACCTCTGAGAGAATAAATTCTGCTGTTTTAAGCCACCCAATGTGTGGTGATTTGTTACAGCGACCATATAAAACTAATAATTTCACTTTTGCAAAATAACTCTTCTTCATTTGTTCCTCTCTTTGATATACTTCTTAAAGGTAAGAGCTACAAACCAGTATACTAATGGACTGGGGGAAAAGCCTACCTTTCTCTCTGTCCAGTCCCCAGGGCAGGGCCTCAATTCCGTTGAAAGGGAGGGAGAAGGCAGCTCCCAAAACCTGACTGCTGCACTTCCTCTCCAGGGCAGACACCAGCGGTGAGAGGCTGAATCCGTGATTACGGACTATGCAGAAAGTGAGTCTCAAAATAAACAGCTCCTGGAGTCAAAACTCAGGGGACGATACATAGAATTTTAGAGTCTTCAGGACAGAGAGACAGCATGTAGTTCAACTTCTTCAGGCAGTTTTTAGAGGTACAAGAGGGCAAGGAATTTTGTATATTCGCATATGCTTTTCTGTTATTGAGGACCCTGAGGGCTGGAGAGCAGAGAAATCTGTCCAGGTCACAAACTAGGGGCTGATAGCAATTTGACCACCCAGTGCAGGAGGACTCTTCCTTCACCTCTGGGGTCCCACCTCTGTGGTACTGCCCCCAGAGTGGGGGCTTTTTACATGCAACAGGTCTCACTCACTTAGGTCTTTCATAAGCCCTCAGCTCTCCTGGTCTGGGGACCCCACTCCATGTCATGTTAAACATCTTAAAATGCATGCTTATCTCATATCAGATGTAATTTTTTCTCTTTAAAAATCTCGTAGTTCTTTTATAATTTTTGCTTCGGAAAGTAATTGCCTATAAACAACTTGCTCGATTTTAGATTTTCCACAGTTTTCAGTAATCATCACACAAACCCAGGGAAATCCAGCCATAGATTATTTTCAGAAGCAATGAAATTTTCATGAATGCTACATTTCGTAATTAACAAGATTGGCATTATGCTTTCTGCTGTACAGATTTAACTGACATTTTATTAATTTCGGGTTTGCCTTTTAGTGCTTTGATTGGGAAGTGTTTGGGGAAGCCTTCACATGAAGGATGTCAACAGGTGTTAGCAGGTAAGGTAGACAGAACTGGGTGGCAGTGCCTGAAATGTCCAGCAAACATCTCGGCTTGTGGGGCTGAGTGTAGGTCAGGGAAATAGCAGAAGACAGGATTCTAAGCACGGAGCCAGGCACTACCATATCCATAATCTCCTCTGAGACTTGAAAACCAAGCTGGGGCCAGGTTACAAATGACTTCACATACCATTCTCCCCACTGCCTGCCACTTGTACCCTGGGCAGCCACTGGGGACATTCCTGGTTCTGGATTCCTGCCTCTGAGCAGCTCTCTAAACATGGGTAGGAGGCCTGTGCTTCCCCACACCCGTTTCCATCTGTTTGTATGGCCCAGAGCCACTTGAGATAGGGCCTTCCTAGGAATAGAAGATAACACCGGCATCATTCCAGAGCCACAGTGGATGGGCTTTCCCTGCCCAGGAAATGACTGCTGCATTGATCTCTGTGACACTCAGGACGGGGCACCCTTGTGGGGAGGATTCCAGTCTGCATTGCATCAAATACCTAGGAGAGGGAAAAGCCGTTTAAGCCAAGCATATGTTTATTTGATTGAAACGAATAACTCTCACAGGCCACAAACGAGACAGGCAGACAGATGTTTCAAGCGGCACCTCATCAGCTGATTTGAGCCATCATGCAATATCAGTGCACAGAACAATTCTGGAAAGATTCTAGGAAGGGAAGTTGGCTATCTTAAAATCTCCCTCTTTAGGATGAATTTCACAGCAACTGCTTCAGATGGTAGTAGGGACTGATTGTCCCCATTTTAAACCTTAGAACAGAAAACCACTCCCCAGTGATACCCACCTAGGAATGGAAGAAGCCAAGATGACCACAACCCAGGTCTTTAACCTCTGAGATCTCTTTTCATTGAGCTTGGCAGAACTGCCACTCCAAAGACTCACAGCCTCTCAAAGAATGGTGGGAGCATGTCAAAAAGACAGAGAAACTGGCTTGAAAGGGCACCTGCTGGTCAAACCTGGGACAATTTATTTATCAAAATAAATAATAATGATAATAGTTGTAACATTTGAGTAAAATAGAAATCTGTAAGTCCACACTGATACAAACAAATACACAGAAAGAGGAGAGAGCTTTCTTTACAGTAAAATGACAACTGGTAAAAGTAGACATAATGGAATTAGAATCACCATTTAGCAACAATCATAGTGATACTCAGTCAAGAAACATCAGTAGATGTTAGCACTAGTGGGTGAATGTTTAATAAGAAATGGGAAAATTTTATACTTTCAGAGTACCTCCAGCCAAATTCTTATTAACTACAGAGGGAAAAAGAGTAATTTTACAATGAATAGTCCTGACAAATACCACCTCAACTGAATAATCAAAGTGAATATTGGCCGGGCGCGGTGGCTCATGGCTGCAATTTCAGTGCTTTGGGAGGCCAAGACTTGTGGAGCACTTGAGCCCAGGAATTTGAGACCAGCCTGAGTGATATGGCAAAGCTCCGTCTCTACAGAAATACCAAAAGTTACGCAGGAGTGGTGGAGTGTACCTGTAGCCCCAGCTACTTGGGAGGCTGAGGTGGGAGGATCACCTGAGCCTGGGAGGTCAAGGCTGTAGGGAGCCGAGATCATGCCACTGCACTCTAGCCTAGGTGACAGAGTGAGACCCAGTCTCAAAAAAAAAAAAAAAAAAAAAAAAAAGCAAAATCAAAAACCCCACAGTGAACATCACCAATAATAATAGGTCAGGTTGAAATCATGCCCCACCTGATCAGATGTAAATACCTTGTCAAAAATGCACCTCTCAATCTAATCCGGAGAAAACATTCAACAAACCCAAACTGAGAGACATTCTACAAAATAATCAGCACATCCAATCAAAAGTGGCAGTTAGGAAAGTGAAGGAAAGATCGAGGAACTCTTCTGACTGAAGGGCGCTAAAGAGACATGACGATTACATGCAACAGGTGTTCCAGGATTGGGTCCTTTTGCTACAACAAATACTATTTGAATAATTGTCAAAACTAAATGGCATCTGAGGATTAGACGGCAGAAATGTTTTGATTTGAATTTCTTTATTTTGATGATTGCACTAGAATTGTGTAGTAGGAATTGCACATTGTGTAGTAGGAATTCCTTGTTTGTAGGAATTGCACACTGAAGTGTTTAGGTTCAGGTTAAAAAGTTCTTTGTCTATTTCTGCAGCTCTCCTGTAAGTATGTAATTATTTCAAAATAAACAAAGAAAATTCCCAGTTGCGAGTGAAAGCGGGGGATATTAAACATATTTTTGTCACTTCTTCCAGGAAATAGGCTGCCTCCCTCAAGGATAGGGTAGTAACCAAGGACAAGCTGTCAGTTGAGACAGCTTGGTGTGCTTCTAGAAAGCCCTGTTTGCAACGAATGTCTGCAAATCAGTCCTACATCCCAGTAGCTTAAATTTATGAGGCTTCATTGTTTACAGTCAACCTTTAGTTAACAGCAGCTCTTTCATTTTACCTTTATATCTGACTCACTCAATGAAAAAAAACTTCTGAAAAACAAAACACTGAGGAGTTCTGAAATAGCTTCCATCCATAAGAACCTTTTAATAAATGTTTTTTTAAAAAAAAAATACAAAATCTAAGTCTGTGATGTCAATGCTGGCTTCCTTAAAAGAGAGAACAACCAGAAATGAATGTGCTGTCATCCACCCAGCATGTAAGATAAACAAAATCAGCACCAGCTTACCACCACACAGAGCAATATACCTTCCTGTTGTAGTCTCCTTGCTGTCTACTGCTTTTCTGCTAAATTATGAATTTCCAATGAAATGTTATACAGTGTATGACTCTTCTGTCTACAATGACTGGCTCGCCCTCCCTCACTCCCTCTCTCCTTCCCTCCCTTCTTCATTGTCTTCATGCACGTGGGGAGATCAGAAAGTGTGTTTTTCTTACAAACCTTAGGAAAACTATAACACCTAGCGAACCTATAATTAAACTTAATATAACCTGGGAAAGGCAGAAGAAAAAGCAAATGAAGATTGTGAATCAGATGAGACAGGCAGTTAGCACGTCTCCATTTCCTTTGGGAAAGGCGAGTAAAGTCTGCAGACGTCAAGTTCTCTCCGTGTGCTGTGCCTCACTTGGATCTGTATTTCAACTCTCCTTTCTTAAAGAAATGCCATGTCCTGGGGATGCTTGGAGCACTTCCACAGCATTCCACAGGAAGCTGCAATGACCCTCCATCCTCTCCAGGTAGAACAGGCTGTCTCCAACTCACAATCTCACTATGTTCCAAAAGTTCTTTTTTCTTTTTTCTTTTCTTTTTTCTTTTTTTTCGAGACAGAGTCTTGCTCTGTCAACCAGGCTGGAGTGCAGTGGTGTGATATCGGCTCACTGCAACCTCCGCCTCCCGGGTTCAAGTGATTCTCCTGCCTCAGCCTCCCGAGTAACTGGGACCACAGGTGTGTGCCACCACGCCTGGCTAATTTTTTGTATTTTCAGTAGAGACAGGGTTTCACTGTGTTAACCAGGATGGTCTCGATCTCCTGACCTCATAATCTACCCGCCTTGGCCTCTCAAAGTGCTGGGATTACAGGCGTGAGCCACCGGCCCCATCCCCAAAAGTTCTTTATTTTAAAGTATCATTTAGAGTTTGGCAATAATGTTACAAATTGTAATTAGATTTCCCAACTAGTCACAAAACTCCCCATAATTAGCCTATAATGTAACCAATACATACACAAGCTAATGTAACCAAGCGTGTGGGGGGGGGGGGG
>NW_016805666.1:7683208-7688657 GCF_001698545.2 Rhinopithecus bieti
GGGGGGGGGGGGGGGCACACACACGCAGCCTTCCACATACACAAAACGAAAACAATAATAGAAAAAAATGCATAGTATATCCCCTACACCATGCATCAACAAGCGTCTACGGGCTAGCCTGGGAATCTAACCAACATTTTTACATTGATTCACTAGGAAAAAGAAAATCGAATCCAATTTAGAACTCAGGCCTTTGGATACATTCCTTTCCTATTCCATAGTTCCTTCTCCCATCACATCTCACCCTGCAACCCCACGCCACCTCATCCCTGAAGAGTAATGAATACTCTTCTCAGCTTCTCAGGCCAGAGCTACCTCTTGAAAAGGAAACTTCATTCCCCAGAGGCCTTCACTCTACCTCACTCACACACACACACACACACACACAGACATACGCACACACACACAGACATACGCACACACACACAAACTGAGAATGACTAAGGTGGCATTTTCAGGTGGTGACTGTGAGACAAGCATCCATAGTTCAGAGGCTACATTAACATAAGTGATGCATGTTCACAAGCAGCCCCTTCGCTTAGAATTCTGATATGAACAAGAACATGGTGAGGGGGTCATGCTAAGCCAAGCTCTCTTTCACTCCCACAGATAGAGACCCCAGGCCTATACTCAGCTTTATGATACTGTGCTGTGATTATTGTCTTGCTGTAATTTTGTTTTCTCATTTCTGGCATAATCTGTTTCATTGAACACAGAAAATATGACATGTGGGCAGAAAATGAGGCTTAAAAAGAAATTTAGGAAAGCAAATATCATTTGACATTTTGCCACTAGATATGAATTTCATTTAGGACAGGTTTCTAGTGAGACTTGGTGAAATGCTCTTGTTTAAAACATCTGTAGAATAGTCTAATTATCCTGATGATGAGGAAAAGAATAAGAAGAGGGAGGAGAAGACCTAAATAGCCATTGGTACCAACTCGTTGCTGTAACCACACATAGCTATAAATTTATTAGATGTGACACGATTTAAGTTTCAAAAAATGAAAAGAGCATTGCCAGGATGATGTCACTGAAAGTAAAAATGTCCTTGAAATTCTTATTCTGTGACAAAAAATGAGGGCAAATCTGTCTGGTATTCTCTCTCCTTGTTCTTCTTCAAGACAAAGTTTCTAAAATAATCTCAGACGTGGTGTAACATTTGCCAGACAGCTGTTCTAGGGAATGCCAAGAAGATAATCCTTGGGTGTCTCACCGTCTTTTGTATTTTTTCTTCCTTCAGTACATTCTGGGTTCAGGCCAGCACATAGATGCCATGTTCAGAAAGTTTAGAAAGTCTCTCTAGGGAGACTTGATGTCTCTGGAGGCCTTTTATGCTGATTTTACTGGCCTCATTGAGAAGGCAATTTCTTGACTTCCTGGCAAAGGGATTGACCTTAACTCTGTTTCTAGATGGCAAATGTCTGTTGAGATGAAGCCGTGGCTGAGGCTCACACTCAGGGATGCATCTGATCTGAATCCTCTCTCTCCATCCCTGAGAACGCTCCCATGGACGGTGAGTGAAACTCTGAACCAGGAATTATAGATTTGTTCATCTTAGAACTAGAAAAAGACCCTAGAGGACATCTAGCTTAGCACTCTCCCTCCCAACCTATTGGTGACCCCCACTGTCCAACAGAAATGAGTTTTCTAGAAAACAAAATTCTTTCTCCCAATAAACATGTTCAAAATCTCATGCATATTTTAATACTTATGACTTCATATTTCATTTGAATGAGCCTGATGATTAAATTGGGGCAGAGAGAAAAGAATCTTGTGTGTTTACACAAACCTAGTGTAAAATCCTAAGGTCAACCCTTCCCTCAAATCTTCAAAACACAGTTCTCTGATGCTGCTGCTTCTTAAATCTTCATCATTTGTCAAAGAACAAAAAAGACTATTACTAGAAGAGGAGACAGAGGGGCATACAATATGGACATGGGACTGGAAAACAGACACTGATCTGAGGCAGAGGCAACGTGAGAAACATTCATAGCTGTCTTTCAGGTCCCGACAGATGGACCCAGGAAGCCAGATTTCTGACCGTGGGGAAATTGTTCTCTTGTCACCAGGCTTTCTCCAGTTCTACCACGAAATAGGCTAGTGTATTAGTTTGTTAGCATTGCCATAACAAAAAGCCACAGACTGGATGGCTTAAACAACAAAAATTAATTTTCTCTCAGTCCTGGACGCTGGAAGTCCAAGATCCAGGTGTCAGCAGGCTTGTTTCCTCTGAGGTCTCCAGACTTGTGACGGCCAGCTGCCTTTTTGCTGTGTCCTCACATGATCTTTCTCCCCTACGACATTTGTGGTATCTCCTTTTGTGCCCAATTTCCTCTTCTTATAAGTAAGGATGCATCCATAGTCCCAGCTGCTGGGGAGGCTGAGGCAGGAGAATCACGTGAACCTGGGAGGCAGAGGTGGCAGTGAGCCGAGATCATGCCACTGCCCTTCAGCGTGGTGACACAGCGAGACTCTGTCTCAAAAAAATAAATAAGGAAGGACACCAGTCAGATTGGATGAGGGCCCACTTAACATGGCCTCATTTTTCACTTATTCACTGCTTTCAAGGCCTTATCTCTGAATACAATCATATTTGGGACACTGTGGGTCAGGGTTTCCATACATTAATTTTTATTTTTCTAATAGCCGTGCTAAAAGAAGTTTGAAAACAAGTGGACTTAATTTTAAAATATACTTTAACTCAATATATTCAAAATACCATCATTTCAATATGCAATCAGCATTTAAGAACTGTGAATGAGCTATTCTACGTTCCCGTTGCCACACCATGTCTTCAGGCGCTGGTGACTATTTCATGCTTACGGCACATCTCAATACGTCTCAATATCTCAGGCTTATGGCCACATTCCTGGTGCTCAGCAGCCACATGTGGCTGTGCAGATGTAGGGAGTGGCCAGGTCTACGGTGGCCCAGGAAATCGACCTGTGTTCTGTTCCAGTCTGAAGTCTGAGGGTTTACTGAATGAGTAGGATGGGCCTGCAAGGAAAGAGATATCATGAGGTCCTCAAGAGCAGTCAGTGCCTTCTGGGATCTTTATGGAACTCCTAGAGTGGCCTAGAGACTTGTGAATGGGGCCCTGTCACCCCGTGCCTTTCAAAACTCCAGACCTTATGGGCTAACCAAGGATGTGGCTCAGGAGCAGAGCAGCCCAAGAAGGACATCGACCATCCTCATGCCTCTCAGCTCTGACTTGGCAAATAACCCAAAAAAGAATCCTTACCTCAGCCCTCCATTCTTCCACTGACTGGTCCAATTATTTAAGCCCATGCTTAAATGGGCGTAAATCATCTTTGGGAGAGCCAAGCGGATGCTCATCCACCCCCATCCCAGAGTTGTGCAACCCTGTTGCCTTTTGCCCATTTTACACTGGGAGAAACATCACGTATCCAACACCCTCCCTTTACTGATGGAGAAAGTGATACTCAAGAACTTACCACACAGCAAGTTATTGACAGAGCTAATTCTAGGACCTTGACCCCCCAGTTTTGAGTCTGGTGCTTGTGCAGTCTGCCATGTGCTGCATTTTGGAAGCTATGAGTGATGGGTTCCAGCATCCCTACCTTGAAAAAGCTCACAACAGACAGGGGAAGATATTGGTAACACAGATACAGAAGCACCAGGATGCCTTCCACCTTCGGGTTCTGGTTCATGGTTCCATCACCCTCTTGGTTACACTTGGTGTCCGCCTTCCTCAAGTCCCTCCTCCAGTAAGGAGGTCACTACCCTTTTCATCCTCAGCAAGTTTCTGTGCTTCAATTTCCTCATCCAGAGGATGGAGATAATAACAGAACTTATTCCTGGGGTACATATGGGAATTAAATAAGTTAATATTTCTAAAGCAACTAAAATAGTGCCTGGCACAGAGTGAGCATAATATTCAGTGTTTTGTTAAAATGCTGGATTAGTAAACAGCCTCCTAGTTTTGTTCGCCTCCTCTAATATCAAACATTCTTGCTAAGATACAAGGCTTCTACCACCTGCCAAGCTCACATTGCCTGTAGTAGTAGTTCTCAAATGTTAGTTCGCACAAGAATTTCCTGGGGTGCTTGCAAACAATGCAAATGTATGAGCCATTCCCTGAATTCCGGTTTAGGAGGTCTGAGGTGGAGCTCAGAAATCTATATTTTCAACATGTATCCACAAGGGATTTGGATGTAGGTGGTCTGACACCACAGTTTGAGAAAGAGAGGCCTTCTAGGTAAAGCCCACCTTTAGCATGGCATTCACCAACGCTGACCATCTGGCCGTTGTCCACCATCCCAGCCTCACTGCTCAAAACCCATGCCCTAATCCTACAGGCCAGACCTGCATCAAGAAAAATAAAAAGCCACATTGCATTTCTCCATATGTCTGCTGTGTTACATGAGAGTAGAAAAAATAACTGAGTTACACCCAGCGAAGTCTTGATGGTCATGCCCCGGGGTTGCCATGGGAACCACATCTGTGTGACTTACCCCAGAGTGAGAGGAAAAGCTGAGAGGGACACATGTACCTTGTTTCTGAGTTTCTGTTCTTTTTCTGAATCAGAAAGACCAGACCTGTGCCTGGTCTCTAGCTGGATTCCAGGCGTGTGCCACCATACCTGGCTAATTTTTGTATTTTTAGTAGAGACGGGGTTTCACCATGTTGATCAGGCTGTTCTTGAACTCCTGACCTGAAATGCTCCACCCGCCTCAGCCTCCCAAAGGGCTGAGATTACAGGCATGAGCCACCACGCCTGGCCTCTAAGAATCTTCCAATATCCTTTTTTCCCTATTTTAAAATCCAAGCACATTTAAAATTTTTTGAGTCAAACCAAAAGAAGTCCCTGTTAATTTTCAGTGAAGAAACTTTCCTTCTTGATGGATTTCAGATCAGACCCATTTTTTTTCTTGTATCTAAACCTGACTTCCTCAACCACTAGAAGAGCAAACTCCATTCTCTGCCTGTATGAAGTTGAATAGCATCATTCAACAAGCATGTCGATCCAGAATCTTACAATGTGAACTTATTTGGAAATCGGGTATTTGTAAATGTAATTAAAATAGACTTTAAGATGAAGTCATACTGGATTGAAGCGGGCCCTAAATCTAATGTCCTTAAGAAGAAGAAAAACACACAGAGAAGGAAGTGCTGTGTGAAGTCACAGACACACAAGCAAGAAGCCGTGTTGACAACGGAGGCAGAGACTGGAAAGGTGCGGGGGCAAGTCAAGGATTGCTGGCTTCCATGAGAAGCTAGGAAGAGGGAGGGAAGGATTCTTCCCTAGAGCGTTCTGAGGGAGTATGGGCTGTGGATACCTGGGTTTCTGGCCTCCAGAACCAGAAGAGTACACATGTCTGCTGTGTTTTCTTTCTTTCTTTCTTTCTTTCTTTCTTTCTTTCTTTCTTTCTTTCTTTCTTTCTTTCTTTCTTTCTTTCTTTCTTTCTTTCTTTCTTTCTTTCTT
>NW_016805666.1:7692829-7717348 GCF_001698545.2 Rhinopithecus bieti
TTTCTTTCTTTCTTTCTTTCTTTCTTCCTTCCTTCCTTCCTTCCTTCCTTCCTTCCTTCCTTCCTTCCTTCCTTTCCTTTCTTTCTTTCTCTCTCTCTCCCCCACCCTTTCTTTCTTTCTTCTTTTTTGAAGAAATAAATCCAGCCCGGATTTCTCTCTCTCTCTCTCTCTCTTTCTCTTTCTTTCTTCTTTTTTGAGACGGAGTCTCTCTCTGTCATCAGGCTGGAGTGCACTGGCACGACCTCAGCTCACTGCAACCTTTGACTCCTCGGTTCAAGGGATTCTCCTGCCTCAGCCTCCCAAGTAGCTGGGACTACAGGTGCCTGCCACCACACTCACCTAATTTTTGTATTTTTAGTAGAGATGAGGTTTCACCATGTTGGCCAGATGATCTCGATCTCTTGACCTCTTGATCCGCCCCCCTCGGCCTCCCAAAGTACTGGGATTACAGACATGAGCCACCACCCCCAGCTGCATGTCTGCTATTTTAAGCCACCTTGTTTGTGGTCATTTGTCACAGCAGGCCCAGGAACAAAGCAGCCCAATGGGCCCCTTCCCTGAGGACAAAGCGTGCATATTCTGCAGGCTCTCAGGTTGATCACTGGACAATCGTCAGGTCAGTTAAGCATGAAAATATCACTAGAATGGCTCAGATCATAGAATACTGTGAAAAGCAGCTTTACTTGTGAATCACAGAATTTCTTTAAGCAAAGCCATTTTGGGCTGGAGTTAGAGTACCCTGCTGGAACTAAGTCCTTTTGATAACAGCATTCCAGTTTGTTCTAGGGGACTTCTCTCTCCTTATTGTGTGTAGTTTCAGTGGGGTTGTCCCTTGATATCCCCTACCCAAGGAGCTGCCATATGACCTAAGCTTTGCTGCCTCGACTTCTTCTGGGATTTTGTCTTGGACAGAGTGAGACCAGAAGGAAGAGCTGCAGGCCATCCATCAGCTGCTAAGCCCTCAAGGGACTGTCCACCAGGACCTGCTGCAGGATGCTGGGTGTTAACCAACGTTAACATGGTTAAAACCATGTAGGAGAACAATGGTTCTCCTACTCCATCCTCTGAAAGGCTTCCCCTTCTGCTTGAGTTGGCCAGACACAGTTTTTATTGCCTGCAACCAAAAACTGTAATGAAGACACTTGCCTGCCTGCACCCAACCCACCCTAAACCCCCTCATCCTCAAAGGCAGAGGGAGGATAGAAGAGAATTCCTGAGAGTGAAGAAATGTCACAATTGCCCCCCCACCCACATCCTACACACACACGAACACACACACATACACACACACACACACAGTGACATCTGTTGCAAAAGTGCTGCGAAAAATCTAGTCATTGTGTTTTTTCCGTGTGCTTTGAATTTAGGTCTTTAATATAAATTTATTTCAGAAATCAATACAGTGCTAGACAAGTTTCTCATGTCTTCTTTCTACCAGAAAAAACGCATGATGTAACTTGGTGGGTTTTCCTTCTCTCCATACGCGTCTTTTGCTGTAGGTTTAGTGTTAAAGCTTCCGCTCCATCATAGTGGCTATATTCGTTACCACTTGAAGTCCATTTTCCCCTCTCTTTTTCTGTTGTTTCGATCTTTGGTTTTCACTGAAAACATTTGTTACAAGATCCCTAACATCTCTTGTAGAAATAGATTCGATGTAAATTATAAATAAATAAATAAATAAATAAATAAATAAATAAATGGGCATTCATAGAGAGATCAAGTGATCTCCACAAACCTTACCAAGTGAGATCCATAAGTGATAGAAATTTAGCTTCCAGAAGCATTTCATTTATTCCATGGACAAAGTTGAATTGGCATCAGGAAGAACATGTATCACCAAAATACAGGTACAGGAATACACCCCACCCTGTCTTCTTGAATGTTTCTGGCATTTTCATGCTACCCCCAAACTCTGACACCATTACCTTCAAAGACCTGCCTTAGACCCCTGAAATAGGTCCTGCAAGTGTCCAGCAGCATACGCAAAATAAAACAGAAAAATTCCTAAGCTGACAGTCAGAGATCCCGGGGGCAAAAAGCCATGCCACACCCTTGCCTCTCACCAGGAACACGTGAAAAGCACAGGTCACACTGGTCTTTTTCTGTTTTGCTCTCATATTGTTGAACTGAATTGATGTGTTCACCAGGAAGAGCCGGCCCATCGGGAAGGTACTGCTTTGGGTGACTCCATTTGGCCAGAGAAAAGTGATCTTTGTTTTCCAACCCTTTCTCCTGTCCCAGGGGCCTGAAAATAACACCAACACCAACTTCTCTCAAATCTGAGGAGCTATTGTACAAACTTGAATAAGTCAGTTACTCTTTCTTTGCCTTAGGGAGGAGGAAAAAAAAGAAACAAAACAAAACACAGGCAGGACTCTTGGCATAAACCAGACCAGGGACCTGAAAAGATTAATATTTTCCAAGGTCAGATGAAAGATGGTGCATAAATGCAAAATGGCTCACTGTACATTATTACATTTCTATTACACTTGAATTATTTATAGAGTGACATTTTGACTGTTTCCTCTGTGTAATTCTCATAACTCCACCTGTCTGGCATTTCCTTCCTCTCTCAGGTACACATAGAACAGGTCCCACTTTGTAGGAGAGAGGTCACCCTGCAGAATTTCAAAACACACACCAGGGGAGGCCGTTGCTGAGGCACATGCGGGAAGTTTCAAACAGATATCAAGAGGTTAATCACCCCCAGGGCTTGATCATTGAAGAACTACCCATGGAAGAACAGAGAAAGTTCTTCATAAAAAAAGAAAAAGAATTCCAAATCCTTTCACCTCCTTATAGCCCTCGGGAACAAAAACTCATTGAATAACCAAGTAGACACGTCCCTCCTGATTTGAGTGGCCACTGGGAGAAAAAGCACAACAATTAAAAGCTTAGCACTCCTTGTCCAGAAGAAATGCAGAGAACAGAAAGTGTACTGGTAAGGGCGAGAAGGGTGCCAAGAATGGAGGCGGCTCAAGCCTGTAATCCCAGCACTTTGGGAGGCCGAGACGGGCGGATCACGAGGTCAGGAGATCGAGACCGTCCTGGCTAACACCGTGAAACTCCATCTCTACTAAAAAATACAAAAAACTAGCCGGGCGAGGTGGCGGGCGCCTATAGTCCCAGCTACTCGGGAGGCTGAGGCAGGAGAATGGCGTAAACCCGGGAGGCAGAGCTTGCAGTGAGCTGAGATCCAGCCACTGCACTCCAGCCTGGGCGATAGAGCAAGACTCCGTCTCAAAAAAAAAAAAAAGAAAAGAGAGACAAAGAAAAAAAAGGCAATGACCTCAAACAAACATAACCTTTACTGCACAGAAGCTAGTGACAGGCAGGATGTGGAGGAGGTGCCCAGGCCCCATCCCCACCCTTCACTCGGGTCACCGCCAAAGGTTCAGAGGGCATGTGTTTGACACTGGGCAGACTCTAGCACTTACCGCACTGTAAAAGAACTAGCTGAAGCACACCGAATGCAGATGCTTCTGTCTTGGATAGATCCAAGGGCCATTATTACCTGCCCAGAGTCCCTGAGGATCTTATTATTATGTGGTGAAAGGAGGAGGGACCTCGCCCCCTAACCTGGAGCTATGGTATTGTAGTGTCATAAAAGAGTGGTGTTAGCAGCCAGCCCTGAAGCTCAGTCATCAGCAGCTCTGCCCACGGGAGCCAGTGGTTTTTGTTTTCCCGTAAAGTACCCCAAGTGGCAGAGAAAAATGAAATCAGACCCCCAGATACATGCCAGAAAGGGTCCTGCATATTCTATACACTCATCCCAGCCTCCCTCTTGCTTACCCCCAAACTCAAATATTACCTAAAGCCTAATGTTGAGCTTAAAAATGCATGCAGAGGCCAGGCGCAGTGGCTCACGCCTGTAATCCAGGCACTTTGGGAGGTCAAGGTGGGTGGATCACCTGAGGTCAGGAGTTCGAGACCAGCCTGACCAACATGGTAAAACCTGGTCTCTACTAAAAATACAAAATATTAGCCGGGTGTGGTGGTGCACACCTGTAGTCTCAGCTACTCAAGAGGCTGAGACATGAGAGTCGCTTGTACCTGGGAGGCGGAGGTTGCAGTAAGCCAAGATTGTACCACTGCACTCCAGCCTGGGCAACAAAGTGAGACACTGTCTCAAAAAAAAAAAAAAGCATGCAGAATTTACATCCTGCAACTTTATAATGTATCTTTGTATCCTCGTTTTACTATCTAAATATTTCAAATTACTTACCACTAAGTAAACATATCCCATAAAGATATGACAAGTTTATCCTGTGGTTTAATGTACTTCCCTGGGCCACGACTCCAAAAGGGAACCATGTACCCCAGTTTGAAGAGCCTGGTTTTGAACAATCACTTCTCTGGAAGAAGCAAAGATCTGGCAATCAGTCTGTAGACGCATCTGAGCAGCTGCCCTATTTGTGTGTGTGTGTGTCTGTGTGTATGTGTACATGTGTGTATGTGTGTATGCGTGTGTGTATATGCGAATGTGTGTATGTGTGTGTACGTGTGTGTGTATGTGTGTGCATATGTGTGTATGCGTGTGTATGTGTATATGTGCGTGCATGTGTGTGTATGTGTGTGTGTATGTGCATCTATGTATCTGTGTGTATGTTTGTGTATGTGTGTATGTGTGTGTTTGTGTGTATGTGTATGTTTGTGTGTGTGTATATGCGTGTGTTTGTGTGTGATGTGTGTTTGCGTATATGTATGTGTGTGCATGTGTGTGCATGTGTGTGTATATGCGTGTGTGTGTGTGTGTGTATTTAACAATAAAGGTTGACAGATGAGCAACATTCCTATCACTCGGTGCAAAAGTTGAAGCTTCTTCAGTGCTCATGTTTAATCCTTCCCAATTTTAAAATGGCCTCCACAATTCTGCATCATCTGGCCCCTCCCCAACTCTCCAACCTCATCTCACATCGCCATCGTCCCCTAGAGAGCTGTGTTCTCACTCTGCTTCCACCCTCATCCTAAAAGTAGTGCCTGCCTTGCTGCAGATTCTTCTACTTCAGTAAGAAGTAAATGGCTCCACTCTTGGTCCAGGTGAGTCTTAGACCCTTCTCTAATAACCTGCCTAGGATCCCTGTCTAGGACTTGCTCTCTCAGGGGCCTTCATGCCACCAGTCCTTCCTCCTGCCACCCTCACTCTGCAAGATCCTATGGTTGCCCTCCCCAAGACCCACCCCCTCTTTGCCCTCCTTCAGAGCAGCTATGCCAGTCTCATACAATTGATCCCATCCTAACTCCAAGATTTAAAGTAATCATTTGGATTAATGCGTAATCCATTTCCTCTTTCTACAGTTCAAAGGTAGGCACATGACTTCAGATCATGCAGTCAGACAAAAGCCCAGGACTTTTGTTTGATGGTTAGAGGAGGGACAATCAGCTCTCCTTCTTTCTCAGCACATGGAACAGCAAAGCAGGTAACCTGGAGAGTCTTAGCAGACAACGTGTAACCGAAGTAGGAGCCTGTCTTAGGGTAAAGCTGACACACAGAAGCTGGAGCAGAGAGAGCAAAGGAAACTGGGTCATTGGTTACATCCCCAAGCCACTGAATTAAAACAATGTTAAGACTTACTCTCTAAAATATTTATTTCTAAGAGTCAGCACACATCATCCTTATTTAAGGCACTTTTATTTGGAATACAATAATAGATAGATTTCCTGCCCATATAAAGTTTACAGTTCAGTCAGGGAGAGAGAAAGTACATGATACCATGAACTGGAGGGAATATTTTGGATACTAAACGGCATACAGCTGGACCACTTAATCCAAACTCGGAATCTAAATGTGGAAGAACTGACCAAGATTTGATGGGTGGAAGGCAGGCAAGATGATGGGAGGAAGAAAAATAAGAGAAAGGGTATGGAGTTTCACAGTTTCACACAGAGAGAACACTATGTGCAAAACCTTGAAGTAAGAGAGAACACGGTGCATTCATGTGACTAAAAATCATCTCATGATTTGGTCCTTCTTAGAAAGCAGCTTGGTTATCCTGGATCCTGCCAGTCTCCATCACTTTTAAATTAATTGCAGCCTGATGGCCAGACCCTGGTGCCATCTTCAGCCAGAGATGTTCTTGCATGAGCAGTACTAGCAGAGGCAGCAGGCACTGACCCACTGGGAGCCACACACAGGTATCTATATTCCACCCCATTCTCCTAGTATTAGCCTAAGACTTCTGGCAATCCACCTGCTCCCAATCCTCCTTACCAGCCAGGATCTGCATATGAAGACATCAGGTCAGAGAATTCCAGTGGTACTCAGTGATAGTCTATCTTCATCATTCGTGGATTCCATATTTGCAAATCCACCTATTTGTAGTCCCGAAGTCCATACTCATGGTGATGCAGGACAGGCAAGCCCCAAAATAGAGGCTTATCCCAGGAGGGTTCTTGGCTTCATCCAGGAAGAATTCAAGGGTGAACCGGCAGTGTTAAACAGCAACTTTGAAGCAGCAGTGTACAGTAGCAGCAGAGATACTGCTTTTTGCAGAACAAGAATACCCTATATGCTGTGTGCCCAGAGTACCAGCTCAGAGGCAGTTCTGCACTCATATTTATACACACTTTTAACTATATGCAAATGAAGGGATGGTTTATGTAGAAAATTCTAGAATGAGAGTAGCAATTCCTGGGTTGCCATGCTAAGGGGCAGTAACTTTTGGGTGTCGCCATGGCAATGGTAAACTGACAGGGCACACTGGCCGGTATGTCTCATGGGGAGATGCTTCTGCCCCTGACCTGTTTTAGCTAGTCCTCAATTTGCTCCAGTGTCCAAGCCCCACCTCCAGAGTCAAGTTCCGTCTCCTACCTCCATGGCTCTTTCAAGGTAATTCCTGGACCTGCACAAACAGGTGAAATACTTGAGGCCCACGATGCATGCATTCCCGGCTGAGGTCAAGCAAGGTGGTGCTCCGCCTTCTTATTTTGTCTATCATACTGTAAACAAGTGTCCTTTTTGCAGTCCATTTCATGCCATGTTTTTTGCGTGTTTATGCTTTTCTTGGTGATTTAACTGTCTAAAATGGTCCCCAAGCAGATTGGTGATGTGTTATCTAGTGTTTTAAGTGCAAGAAGGCTGTGATGTGCCTTAGGGAGGAAATCATATGTGTGTTAGATAAGTTTCATTCAGGCAGAGTTATAATGCTGTTGGCTATGAGTTCATTGTTAATGAACCAACAGTGTATTTAAATATGGTGCCTTTAAGAAGAAACACCCACAAAACAAGTTTGTATATTGATCGTTCACAAAAATGTTTTGACTAGTGGCTCACAGAAACTGAAGCCTGTATTTCCTCTAGAAGCAAGGGCTCAGTTTTGCTAATTCAATGCTTATAGCCATTTTATATAATAGAATATAATTACTGCGAATAATTAGAATCGAGCAGGGTGCAGTGGCTCACGCCTGTAATCCTAGCACTTTGGGAGGCTGAGGTGGGTGAATCACTTGAGGTCAGGAGTTCAAGACTAGCCTGGCCAACATAGTGAAACCCCATCTCTACTAAAAATACAAAAATTAGTCAGATGTGGTGGCAGGTGCCTGTAATCCCAGCTACTTGGGAGGCTGAGGCAGGAGAATCACTTGAACCTGGGAGTCAGGTGTTAGTGAGCCAAGATCATGCCACTGCACTCCAGCCTGGGCAACAGTGTGAGACTCCTTCTCAAAAAAAAAAAAAAATAGAAGAGACTCTATAGACTTATACAGGACATGGATTAGGGGCTGTCTCTCTAGCTCAAAGAAAGTTGTGATCCTATATGAATTAGTATAAGTGCACTGCTATAGCAAATGGACCCCAAAATTCATAACAATCCAATGAATGTTTACTTCTTAGTCTTATATAATTTTTGAGCTGGTGAATGAGCCAGCCCAGGGGCTCTCCCCCACTCAGCTCCCCAGGAATCAAGGCTGGATGAACAGTGTCATTATAACACATGGCTTTTAAGGGTAGCCTGTGCATTATCCTTATTTGCCTAAGACAGTAAAGAACACAAAGGAGTGAACCTGAGATGTTTTAATGAACCAGGCCTGGAGGTGGTGTCCATCACTCTTACTCATGTTCCATTGGCTACAACTCAGTCACATGACCATGCCTAGCTGCAAGGGAGTATGGGAAATATATTTTGTATGGATGACAAGGAAGATGAGAACAAGATGGCCTTGGCTGCTAGTAGTCTCTGCCGTAGTTTGTTTTAAGGACTCATATTGAGTTAGGTTCAGACCGAGACCTACAATTGCCCCAGGAAGATCCATAATTTGCTCCCTTCCCTTCAGTTCTTCTTGAAATCTTTGTTCAGTGCTTATTTTGAGGTGAAACTGAGATCTGTGGGGGGATTGGGAGGAAGAGAGTTGCCCCTTGACCTGTGGAAATACTGTTCAAACCCTTACTCTGATTCTCGAGCCATCTTCAAAGGTGATGAAGATGTCTAGCCCCTCCCTAAGGCTACCTCAAAGTGTAGCATTTTCCTAATCCTCACGTAAATCAGCACCTACAGGTGCAACATAGCTCAACGCCAGAGGGAGACTCCATAGACCCCTCTGAAGAGTTAGCTCTGGGACCACGTATCTCCCATGGGAAATACTCAGGTCTATAAGCCCAAGGCTTCACTGTGAGAACACTTGGCTCTGGGCAGGGCATTCTGGGACCTCAAGGCTTTGCCTGGCCAGATCTAACTTTAGATGTCTGGGCCGCTTCCCACACTATGAGGCCAGCTGTGAGGGACCTGTGTGAGAGGGAACCTTGGTAAAAATGGCCTGAGCAAGAGCAGGGAATGGCAGACCTCATCTCCAGCCCACATCCTGAGAAGGAGGAAGCCTCTGTGCTTTGGAAGCATTTATAAGACTTCGTGTAACCAAGGGTCACCCTTGAGGTGTCCTTGCCTTATTGCTCCCATGTACCCTACTGAAGAAGAAGGAACAAAGACAGGTGATGGCCCACGAAATGGAGCTGCAGAATCTGTCCTCCCCCTCTTGTGTCTCTCCTGGCTGCCAACAAAAAGACACCTGTTCTATAAACTAGCAGCTTCGTGAGGTCTGAAAATAATCCCTGAAAGAAAAAAAAGTGAGAATAATAACAATTTTATGTTGAATGCTAGGCACTATGACTAATACGTGATATATGTTGTTGTACTGAGTTCTCACCTTGACCTGGGAGTTAGGTACTTTAATCTCCACCCAGTTAACAAGGAAACTAAGGCTCAAAGGAGTTAAATAACCTTGTCCATGTTCACACTGCCAGAAAGTGGTTGAGTCAGTACCTCCCGTCTGACTGCAAAGCCTGTATTCTTAATCTCTGAGGTCTGTGACCCTGAGCACATGGGTCACTTGCTGGGTGGGGCAGAGGAAGCCCTAGCTGCCTATACCTTCTTGTACCTGCGGCCCTTCCCCTCCACAGCTGGGACCTGTCTCATGCTGACAACCTGCCAGAGGGACCCATCACCTCTACGTATTCGCCACACTCTTTCTGAACCTTTTCTGTCCAGTCAGCTTCCAAGCCGCTCTTGGGCATGAGTGTCATCCCAGTGCACCTGATAAGTCCCAGGTGCTCTGCCTGAGCCTGCCCACCAGCTGCCTGAGCTCCATCATTGAAAAGAGGTGTCTCCAGGATGTTAAAGGGAGCCTCAGGTGGCAGAGCTCTCTCCTCCTCGTGCACTTCACTTCAGGTGACTCTTGGAGAGACTTGGAACTGTATTACATCTCGGGACTGGTGGCTTCTGCTCATCTCCCCACTGGAGCTCAAAAGGTAATATGCTCCATCAACCACAGACGTGCATTACTAGCCCAGTATCAAGCCAAGGGTCTGGCCAAGGCTTTCACCTGGCAGGCTGCCATCAGAGGCTGCTTGGGCAACACAGACATGCAGCCTTGATCTTCACCTGTGCAAACAGCCTACGTGGCACAGCTGAGCCCCAGACAGGAGGGATGAACCGGGAGTTTCTCTTTTTTTTTTTTTTTTTTTTTTGAGACAGAGTCTCACTTTGTCACCCAAGCTGGAACGCAGTGGCGCAATCTTGGCTCACTGCAACCTCTGCCTCCCTGGCTCTAACGATTCTCCTGCCTCCTAAGTAGCCGGGATTACAGGCACCCACCACCATGCCCAGCTAATTTTGTATTTTTAGTAGAGACGGGGGTTTCGCCATGTTGGCCAGGCTGGTCTCGAACTCCTGACCTCAAGTGATCCATCTGCCTCGGCCTCTCAGAGTGCTGGGATTACAGGTGTGAGCCACCATACCCGGGCGGAGTTTCTCTTACCCCACCCACACCTCCCTGCTGCTTGGCCCAAGACAACAGCCTCCCTACTCTGAATCTACATTTTCCCACTTTTATTAAGGAAAAGAATAGTCCTTAGGGGTGTGCCATGCTAAACTTTTCTGGAGGAAATAAGGAACGTAGTAACATGTTAAACTGTGGGTTCTGTGAGTTTCTACGGGCAGCCTACTTGTTGCCATTGGCAATTGTTTCTTGGCTCATTCTCTCCTGGGTCAGTCACCATGTCTGGCCTCATAACAATCCTTTCCTACTTCTTTTTTTTTTCCTGAAAACCCATCCTATGAATTGCTGTGGGAAGGAACCAGGGAAAATCTTCTTGTGAAGGCTCACCATTTAGGATGTTTTCTTTTTAGAGTCCTCCTATTTGGGGGCTTTCTTGGGTAGGGGAGTAGGGTATGCACCAGCCAAGCCTCTATCAGGGTGTTGCCAAGCCGTCTCAAACTCTCCCCAGTCAGTTCTTTCCCAGCTGTGGGGGTTTTGGCAGAGAAGGGCCAGAGGGTGCCATAGCTGGCTTCCCAGGAGCCATGCGTCCTGCCTGGCTTCCCAGCTGGGTTGGATTGAGGGACATCGTGGTTAACAGACTTGCACAGAGCTGGGGCTGGCTCTCCAGAGGTCAGGGATATTAAGAGCAAGCCAAAGGGCACAGAGTCCTGTTGCAAGACTGGAAGCAGCCAGGGACCCAAAGAAAGTGCCTGGGCCTGAGCATTGGAGAGCTCATCCCGGCCGCTCTCCACTCCCTGGAGGACGGTGAACCCATCACCACACCTCCCAGGACCTTGGTCTCTTTGTCTGTAAAGCCAGCAGGTTGGGTCATCTGAATGGAATAGACAACTAAATTAATCTAAGGTCCCTTCCAACGTTGTGATTCTCTGACTACTGTACAATTTGGGGGTTTGAAAACACCCTTCTACGTTTTCCCATCTGCACAGTGTGCTGGGGCCACATCAAACCCAACCTCAGGTGCAGCACCGGGTCCCACCTCGTTTGTGCCTGTTCTTCCTCACGTGACCCTTTGCCCCCGCCTCATCTGTGCCAGGGCAGATGGAATTCAGACTGTTCTGATTCATTGACCTCAAAGGCAACCAAACAAATGCCCTTGCAAAGGGGATCTGATGCCTCCAAAGCCGTGACAAGCCTTCCAGGTGGGTGGCTGTTGAAACTGCTCTCCCTCCATGGGACCACAAAGCTTTATTTGACCAACATTCGAGCTCAAAAACTTTATTTGCCTGGAGCAACCCCAGGAGACTTAACCTTGGAAAACTGCCTTCTCCCAGGCTTCACCAGACACCTCCCAGGGTGGGAGTGTGGGGTGAAAACACATCACACCCACGGCCGTGTGACATTCTCATCTTCCCAGCAGGGAGAACCGGTCCCTGCCAGTGTCAAGAAGTCAAAACAAAGCTCCTTTTCCATGTGCTTTTTCTTCCTCAATGGCTTAGACTGTAAAGTCATCAGGAAGCATGGTCTAGTGCTCCAAGCTCCAGACAGACGCTTGACCTCTGTCCTGGCGCCCTGGGCTGGCCTGGACCAGACACCGCACCCCAGGACTGTTTTCCCATCTGCAAAACAACTCGGGCCTCTCTAAGCCAACATCAGCTCCCACTGCAAAACACAGCCCCCTCCCTCCTCCAGGTACAGCTGGCCTTAGAAACCAGCTCATCTTTAGGGGAAGAAATCCTTACGGGGCAGGCGGCAGAAAAGCACAGCACAGACAAGCAAAGAGTTAATTTTGCACTGGGGGGTGGGGGCGTTGGGAGGTTGAGGGAGGAGGATGGTTTGGGCGAGCACCTTTTCCACTCTCCTGGATCTGAGGTGGAAGGTCTCTGCTCTGGTCTCTGATTTCTAGGGAAACGGGATGGTGTGATGTGCAGATAAACAGAGAAGCCTGTTGTAGATGGCTATTGGATGTCTCCAGGGATCAGTAACACCTTCATCACAGAGAATGCTTCTGCAGACATTCTATTTCTCTTCCCCACCCCCACCCCTTAAATAAGCAACTATTTCCTCTGCCCCTATCCCTGGCCCCTCACCGCTACTGGATCATCCTGCCTACCCCGGGCTGCAGACTGACTTATGAAGTTTCAGAACTTAACTTCCCTGGATGCACCTCCATCTTCTGCTACTTTACAAGGTCTCTTTTTACATCTGCCCTTTACATAAGACCCTGCCTGACCCAACCTTGACAGAAAACCCATCCCCTACCCGTGCTGGTGTTTGGAGCTCAGAAGTAGCCCTCCCAGTGACCCTCTGCCAGGCCTCTGGTGAGCACTTTCATCTGATCCTTAATCCGCCTCCTGCCACCCTGGCCAAACACACGCAACCAGGCTGCCTGTGATAGGCTCACAATATCCCTGGCTCTTATGCTATCAGATAAGGAAACTTCACGTGCCCCAGCATCACCGAGAACAGGTCTGAGGTTTTCTTCTTGGGAGGAGGAAAGATTAAGAGATGCTGAGGCAAAGAAGTTCAAGTATTTGAAGAGACAGACATCCTTGCTCTCCAAAGTAAACCATTGTACACAATTGCATGACCCTTAGATAAGACCTGAGAGAGTGGTTCTCACCCCTGGCTGCAAGTTACAATCCAGGCTGCTCCCCAGACAGATTACACGGGAATCCCCAGGGTTGACATCTAGGCATTGGCTCGGTTTGCGAGCCACTGAGCTAAAACAATGCCCCATTTCGCAGTTTGGGAGAGACCAAGAGGGGAGAAGTGATTTGCCCCAGATTAAATGGTCATTTGGGACAGAGCCCTAAGCAGAATCTGTCTCCTAACTTTAAATTCTTATCTCTTCCCATGGTGATTTTCCCTCTGGTTGCTTTAGAAGAGAGGGTCTTAATCTCTGAGGCACATTAAACCTGTCCAAGGGAACTTTTGAAATACAATGACAGGCCTCCTGAAATTCCGGTCTGATTGCTCCGGCGTGTAGCCTGGGTATAAGTATTCAGAGTTCCTTGAGTGACTCTCATGTGTAGTCACAGTTGAACGAAGCCCTGCTTATTAAAGGCTAAACCCCTCCAGAGAGAGAGAAAGAGTGAGTTAGAGAGAGCGAGATGCAAAACATAATACTGTGGAGGCTGGAGGGAGGAAAATTGTTCTTGTAAGATGAATCTTGGGATCCATCAAAACAAATGATGCTTGAGCTGGATCTTGAAGGTTTCAATACTTCGAAGTGGCAAACGGCTTTCCAGGAGAGGGAACCGTGTGAGCAGTGTCCCATAGGAAGGGACAGGGAGGTGGGACCGTTGGGAATTGGACAGAACAGGCAAATTGGGACCAGCCTGCGGGAAGCTTTCAATTCACATGGGAGTGTGGGCGGAACTGTCCAGCCCAGTGACTTCCAAGCTCTCACACACATCAGACTCACCTAGAGGGCTTGAACACAGGCTGCCGGGCCCACCCTCAGAGTCCCAGATTCCGTGGGTCTGCGTGGGACCTGGGAATGTGCATTTCTCACAAGTTCCCAAGTGATCATGATGCTTCTGGCCTTCCCAAGACACTTTAAGAACCACTGTGCTAGGCAGAAGGAAATCCCAGGAAGTTTCAGATTTGAATCACTTGGTGAAATATACAGAGAGAGAGAGAGAGTGGGGAGGAACTTCAGTAGGACAGGAAGATTGATCTGGCATAGAGAAAGAAAATCACAGTGCAGAGCAGTCCAGAAGCGCATGCAGGCGCTGCCACTACACTACGGAAGAAGAAAGGAAGGAGAAGAATGTAGGTAGCCCTCAAATAGCATATTTATGAAAATTCCACTGCCGGGGCAGTGGGACTGGGGAGGAAGGCGGGATTAGAGCATGTTCAGTGGACACGTGCACAGAACATGGTGACTGACTGGATTTGGAGGGAAGTAGGGCAGAGTCCAGCGGGGAGTGATTTTTGGAAGCCGAACAGCCAAGGGGGTGCAATTCACTGAGCTAAACAGGCAAGAGGAGGGGCAGGTGTGGGAGCAGTGCCAGGGGCTTGGCTGGAACATGAACCCGAACCCTGTTCTCAGGTGCCTGGCAAGAACGAGACCTCTGACTCGGGCCTAGAGTGTGCCAGAATGAAGACGTGGCCCTGTTCCCTAACAGTTGCTGTTTCTGCCCTAAAACGATCCTCCCCGGGGTGTTGGGTGGCAGGTGGGGGGAGAGCTGAGCCAGGGTGGTGACCCATCGTGAGGTGCTTTGGGCCTGCGTCCCCTCCAGTGGATAGGCGCAGGAGCCCAGCAGAGGTCTGTCTCTTCAAGTCCAATCAGGGAGGCAAAGGAATCAAGCATTGCCATGCACTCACACTGAAACCCACGTTGCTCCAAGACCTCTATCTGCGTCCCGTTTACAGGAGGTGCTCCCTGAAGCAGTAGTTTCCAATCTTGGCTGCACGTTAGAATCGCCTGGGGAGCTTTAAAAATGCCTGCTACCTGGGCTGCACCCCACACCAATTAAAACAGCATTTCTGGGATAGGACCAAGGCATCCATATATTATAAACCTCCACAAGTGATTTCCAAGTGCAGCCAGGGTTGAGAACTGCACCTCGAAGGGTGTATATAGGTAGCCCTCAAATAGCATATTTATGAAAATTACATTTCCTCCCTAAGGAAATGGTTTGAACGTGTCTAACACCGCCCTACCCCACCCCACTGCCCTCCTCCCACACAAGTGACCTGATCAAGGGACAGGCCTGGCCTTCTGAGTCACAGGCCTGCCTTGCAGGCTGGCAGGAGCTGTTGCCCATAGTCAGAGTTTATGGAAGCAGAGGCCACATCCTGCAAGGAGGAGACTTGAAAGCCCAAAGTCCAAGGAACTTCATTCAAGGAGGCTGAACCCGAGGCAGAGAGGGTAGAGAGTGTATGGGAGGGATGGGGTGTTGTTCAGAGCCAAAACCAAGAGGGAGGTTTTAAGGACCAGAGAGACCCTGTGGGAAGAACAGGGATGTGGGTGATGGGAGGTGATCTGCATGAGATTTGGCAACACCAGGCAACTCCTCACAGCTGTTCTTCAGGCATCCCAGGAGTGTGGAGAAACCAGGAGAGGACAGAGTGTGCCGGGGCCTCCTCTCCTGGTCCTCCTCCCCGACTCAGGGGCAGATACGAAGGGCAAAGAGAGAAAAGGGCTGGGAAACCAACAGCACGAGGAAGCTGATGAGGGCAGGGGATGGGGGCATTCACTCCAGGGGCATATCAGGATTGAGGGGGCCCTGAAGCTTGCACAGTTGGGAGGGCTGTCTTTAAGAAAAAGAACATGACATGACAAATACAACTTGAGGTCCTGGGCCTGGGAAGGAGCCTGAAGTGAGGGGTTCTGGCGTGAACTTGCTCTGGCCAACAGGTTAATAATCTGGGCTCAGAATCTTGCTAAAACATGCCCCACTTTCCAGGGTTTGCCTTGTCTGGGCTACCCCATCAGACTAGGAGGCCAGGTGCCCATTTTATTTCTGGGAAACGAAGGAGTAAAGGAGTCTCTGCGGTCAGTCACCCAACACACGTTGGTGGCCGTGCCACAAAGAGGTCCTCCGTGCAGCGCTGCAGGCCATTCACTCCCTCCACAGCTTCACATTAGGACCTAGGATGTGTCAGGGCGGGGCTACGTGACAAGCATCACAAGGACTCAGACAGTGCCCAGCTCTCAAAAATGACAAGTTCTCTGCCTAGGAGGCATGCAGGCCTCTGTGAAGGCAGGACAGAGAGAGGGAGGTAATTGCCTCAGGCAGTTAGGGTGGGCTTCCTGGAGGCCGCAACCAGAGAAGGGAGCCTGAGAGAACCTGCCTAAGTTCACCAGATCAGGGAGAGCTGATCTTGCAGAGGGAACAGCCACAACAATATTTATTAAGCACCTACTATGTACCAGGCTTAGATCTGTTATATGAAGTCAATGAGTCTGTTCAACACCACCACAAACTGGGTCCTAGTATTATCCCCATTTTACAGATAAGAAAGCTGAGACACAGTGATGCTAAGGATCTTATTCTCAGTCTCACAGCTACTTAAGTGGTGGGTATGAATTTTAAACCCAGGTAGTCTGGCTCTAGAATCCATGTGTGCACAAAGCTATGATGAGACATCTTGGAGCACTTTGGGAACTGCAAGATACTCAGTGTCCCACTCAAAGGAAGCACTGGGAAGGCAGGCAAGGAAGGGGCCAAGAGGGCAGGAAGGATCCTGGAGGGCCTAGAAGAACAGGTAAAGAGGTTTGGGTAAGGAGAGGTACCCAAAAGAGGCAGGGCAGCTACTGAAGGTTTTTAAGCAAGAGCATGGGGTGATCAGATCTAGGCTTTAGAAAGGTTACTGTGGGCTGGGCGCAGCGACTCACGCCTATAATCCCAGCACCTTGGGAGGCCGAGGCAGGCAGATCTCTTGAGGTCATGAGTTTGAGACCAGACTGGCCAACATGGTGAAACCCCTTCTTTACTAAAAATACAAAATAGCTGGGCGTGGTGGCAGGCGCCTGTAATGCCAACTATTCGGGAGGCGGAGGCAGAGGAATCACTTGAATCCAGGAGGCGGAGGTTGTGGTGGTGAGCCGAGATCGCACGACTGCACTCCAGCCTGGGTGATAGAGCGAGACTCTGTCAAAAAAAAAAAAAAAAAAAAAAAAAAAAGTTACTCTGTGTAGAAGATGGATTAGAAAGGATGGATTAGAAGCCATCAGATGGGAGCAGGGGATCTCTAGAGATGCTATTGCAGAGTCCTGGCAATTGTGAATGGAGCATCAATTGAGGCCAAGGCACCAGCTTGAAGTTCCTCTGGTTCCAAAGACCACCTTTAACAGCCTGTGGGTGGAATAGACAGAAGAGGGTCAATCTTATCTTGGAGGTCTCTTGGAGCCCAGAGACCTGAGTGCAGTACCCTCCTTCCCCACTGGCCACCTTCATGGACTAAGTCAAACCCCTTCACCTCTCTGGGCCACAGTTTGCTCATCTGGAAAGTGAACATAATAATTCATGCTCTGTCTGACTCATGCAATTTTTGTGAAATTCAAACAACATCATGGATGCAAAAAGTGGCCCATGACTATTATTGACAATGCAATGGAAGCTTGAAATGTCTGCACAATTAACTGATAGCCTAGAAGCCAAGAGTCTTCTGTTCTTGGGCTCAAGTGGTATCCTTTGCCTTGGCAATAAGCTGACAGCTGGGGCGGGTCCCTCTTTCCCACCTCCACATGACCCACCCAAGTCCTTCCCTTTCTTCAAAGCACAGCCCAAATACCACCTCTTCCAGGAAGCCTTTCCAGAGTCATTCTTCGAGCCCCCGACTGGAAATGACCTGTCCTTCCCCTGAAGAATGCTGCTTTCTGCTCTGCTCTTTCTATGTTCCATCTAGCTGCAGTTGTTTCTGCATTCCCTTCCCATGAGCTGCCACAGCTGCTGCCTTTCTTTTTTTTTTTTTTTTTTGAGACGGAGTTTCACTCTTGTCGCCCAGGCTGGAGTGCAATGGCTCGTTCTCAGCTCACTGCAACCTCCGCCTCCTGGGTTCAAGCAATTCTCCTACCTCTGTTTCCCGAAAAGCTGGGATTACAGGCACCCCCCACCACACCTGGCTGATTTTTTGTATTTTTAGTAGAGACAGGGTTTCACCATGTTGGCCAGGCTGGTCACGAACTCCTGGCCCCAGGAGATCCTCCCGCCTCGGCCAGCCAAAGTGCTGAAATTACAGTCATGAGCCACTGCACCTGGTCGGCCTACTAATAATTTTTTAACCCATCTTTCCTGGCCCTGTTTTTATGTATTTAAAAATATCTACTTGATCTCATCATGTGGATGAAGTTTTCTGTCTTGCCATTTTCACTTAATAACACAAGTATTTGTCATGTTCTAACAACTTTGAATACAGGTATTTTAATGGCTGCATAAGAGTCCTACCATATGTTATAATTTACTTAACTTTCCCCATTGTTAGATGTTTAGGTTGTTTTCGGTTTCGATTGTTATAAATAATACTATAACTTTTAAAAATAGAATGAATCAATAATTCAAAACAAAACAAAACCAATTTGGGTTGTTTTAGGATATGTCCTCCTGTCCCTCTGCTCAGGTGCCTGAGAGAAGATGGGACTCAAGACAGAAGAAGGTGTGAATGCACAGGAGAAAACCCACAGCCTGTGCCTGCGAGAGGAGGGGGAAGCCGATCCCGCCTGGCTGATCCCAGACTCCTCTGCTGGCCCTGCTGACATTTGATAAATGCTTCCTGTGAAGATGTTTACCCAGGAGGAAATTCATCATGCTTCCCCTTCCTACCACGAGGGTGGGGAGAGGGGCTGCACTGGCCCCATAAATTCCAGCCACCGTCTGAGCTCACCACCTCACCTCCCTGGGTGTCCCCGAAAAGGTGCAAGACAAAGGCATCAGACACCAAAAAGCCTGTGCCCGGATGCGGAGAAGCAGCCAAGGGGGCATGTCTGTAGATGTCCAAGTCTACTTGTCACTTTCATCCTCCTATTTTCTTTTTCCTCCATTTAAATTAAGTTGCTGATTGTCCTTGTTTTATCCAGGAAGTCCTAAAGGACCCACTGGGAGCTGGCCCCTTTTTGTTTTTTCCTACCTTACTGGACAAGGAGACGGGGAGCCAATGTAGTGGCTGGATCTTCAATCATGGAAGCAGAGGTGTCTGTGGCCCTGGAAACACCATTTGTTTCTCAGCAATCGGGCCTCTTGGTTCCACTTTCAGTTGAGCTGCTGTCTTATCTAGAGAGGCAGCTGGGGCCAAGCACAGTGGCTCACCCGTGTAATCCCAGCATTTTGGGAGAGCGAGGTGGGTGGATCACCTGAGGTCAGGAGCTCGAGACCAGCCTCACCAACATGGTGGAACCCCGTCTCTACTAAATACAAAAAATTAGCTGGGCATGGTGGTGCATGCCTGTAATCCCAGCTACTTGGGAGGCTGAGGCAGGAGAATCATTTGAACCCAGGAGGCTGAGGTTGCAGTGAGCCAAGATCGCGCCGTTGCACTAGCCTGGACAACAAGAGTGAAACTCTGCCTCAAAAAAAAAAAAAAAAAAAAAAGAGAGAGAGAGAAAGGCAGTGGAAGTATTGAAAGCTGTGGTATCAGGGGCCACCACAGCCAGTTCAGTGTCAGCTCTTGCTCAGTCTAACCTCCAGCAGGTGCCAGAATTACTCAGAGCCAAGGCTTCCTCACCTGTGAAACAGGCAGCAGTACCAACTGCAGCAGTTTCCTGGGACGGCCACATAACAGAATGCATGGACAAATGCTTTGAAATAGCAAAATAATGTGCAGGTGTTGGTTTTATTTAAGCCAAGGAAGTTGGCCAAGTACCCCATCTATAAAATGANCCCGTCTCTACTAAATACAAAAAATTAGCTGGGCATGGTGGTGCATGCCTGTAATCCCAGCTACTTGGGAGGCTGAGGCAGGAGAATCATTTGAACCCAGGAGGCTGAGGTTGCAGTGAGCCAAGATCGCGCCGTTGCACTAGCCTGGACAACAAGAGTGAAACTCTGCCTCAAAAAAAAAAAAAAAAAAAAAAAAAAAAAAAAAAAAAAAGAGAGAGAGAGAAAGGCAGTGGAAGTATTGAAAGCTGTGGTATCAGGGGCCACCACAGCCAGTTCAGTGTCAGCTCTTGCTCAGTCTAACCTCCAGCAGGTGCCAGAATTACTCAGAGCCAAGGCTTCCTCACCTGTGAAACAGGCAGCAGTACCAACTGCAGCAGTTTCCTGGGACGGCCACATAACAGAATGCATGGACAAATGCTTTGAAATAGCAAAATAATGTGCAGGTGTTGGTTTTATTTAAGCCAAGGAAGTTGGCCAAGTACCCCATCTATAAAATGAGTATATTATAAGAATCTCTGCCTCCCACTACTTGAATGTCAGAAAGACAGAAGACATAATATTTGCAAAAGTGTCCAAGATATTGAGTCGGTTTTCCATTTCACCAACATCCAAACAATCAGAAAATATAACACACCCTAGAACTTGTTTCAGTTCTAAACGATGACCACCTCAGCCACCAATAATACCCTGAAGCAAAGCACCGAAGACTAAATTACTTTTTTTTCTTTTTTTGAAACAGAGTTTCACCCTGTTGCCCAGGCTGGAGTGCAGTGGTGCCATCTCTGCTCACTGCAACCTCCGCCTCCTGGGGCCAGGTGATTCTCCTGCCTGAGCCTCCCAAGTAGCTGAGATTACAGGCATACGCCATGACGCCCAGCTGATTTTTGTATTTTTAGTAGAGACAGTGTTTTGCCACATTGGTTAGGCTGGTCTTGAACTCCTGACCTCAAGTAATCAGCCTGCCTCAGCCTTCCAAAGTGCTGGGATTACAGGCAGAAGCCACCACACCCAGCCACTGAATTCCTTTTTAAATATCACATTCTCATTCTCTAAAAGTTCCAGAAAATATGACTCTCAGAAATGTGTATCCGAAGCAACTCAGTGGTTTCTCTAAAAATCCAGATTCTTACACTGTACTGAATCGGAAACCCTGCGACATAGAACAAAGGACACTGCGTTTTAACAAGCTTTTTCAGGGACTGTTTTGCACACTAAAGTGAGAGTCACAAATTTAGAAGCCCCACATCATGCTGCAGAAGGCACAGTAACCATCTCTCTCTATGCCCTTTAGCAGCCAATCCCTGAACCCTCCAAAGAGAAGATTTGCATACAGAGTATCCACTGGAGCCCAAATCCTATATGATCCCAGTCTCCAAGGCCCCACAGTCCACAGCTCTGATTCTGGCAAAGGCAGATGGAAAAGGCTGGGTCCAGCCCCCTAGGCAGCCCGTGTCGATTTGAGTCCAGATCACAGCAGAAGTTAGCACAGGAAAACAGAGAACACAGAGCTGGTACATGATACTAAAGTAATACATAGGGAGACTGTGTTCCAAAGGAGGGCGGTGGACCTCAGGGGACATCAGAGTCCAGGTCACAGTAGCAACAATAAAGGGAGGCAGAGGGAGGGGACACACGAGCCATCACAGATTCCAGGAATATGAGTTCTCTAAATGACTTTGATAGCTCATTTTAATCAATATATAATTTCCCCTAAGTTCCTGGGGACAAATTTCCATCATGGAGCCCTCAGAAGCAGTGGACCATTGTCAGGGGCCAGCAGACCTGGGGTCAGTCTACCACGTGACAGGACTCTATACGTGACTGTCTCCACGTGGCATGACAGCTGCGTGTGGAGATATCGAATTTCCCATGAGGGTGAGCTCCCACTTATTCTTCAGGATGAGCTGAGCTGTATCCCATGAGGATTGTTCGCTGTGGGTTCCAGTCATCCTGTAGGAACGTGGGAGCATCTGCAGATGAATGAACGTTTTAATTTCCTTATGTCTGGATGGCCACCAGAACGCTTGTGAGTGACACAAGTGGGCTCTCATCTCCATCTTTTAGGTGAACAAACTGAGGCTCAGGGAGGTTAGATTCATTTCCTAAGCCACACAGGTTTAACGTTCATAGACAGGACTGCAGTCTTCTGGTTCAAATTTCCTTCCTCCACAACTTTCTTTTTACGTCTCAGAAACTCGGCTTTTGAGATATGTCTAGAAGCTGTTTTCTCAGCACCTTGAAAATCTATGGGAGATCTTCCTTCTTGTTTTCTAGTTAAAAACAACATTCTCATTTAATACTTTGGCATACGGTTAGGGTGACTGACCTCCTGATTTCCCCAAGATTGTCCTGGTTTTAGCATGCAAGCCCTGCCTCCCAGGAAGCCCCTCCATCCCAGGCAACTAGACCGCTGGTCACCTTACTGTGTGTTCAGACTGTCTCATCCTCTCAGGGAGGCCCCAGCTGCAGGCCTCTGACTTCCCATCTGAGCTCTGACTCACTCACCTCCACTTCTGCCTCCCCGAGAGTTCAGACTCTTCAGAGCAAATACAACACTGAGAAATCATTCTCCGCTCAGCTAAGTACTTTCAGTGAGCTTCTGATCACAACGGACATCTTAGCGATGTAAGAGAATGTACACAGAAATATTAGATTTATTAGCACCAATGTCCAAATGGCTGTATATCAAAAATTTGCTTTATTGAACGGTGGTGCTGGAAATGAAAATATAATTTGGGACCCACGCACTATATTCTATAGTCAAACTAGAAAAAAAGTGAGTGTTATTTGTATTCATCATGTCCAATGCAGCAGACAATCTGGTTAAATTCTGGCTCTGCCGCTTAGCAGCTGTGTGGCCTTAGGTGAGTTGCCTATGTCTCTCTGTACCTCAGTTTCCTCCTATGTAAAATGGAAATGATGATAGAATCTACTTTATAGCGTTATGATGAGAATTAATACATATAAGTCACTAGAGAGTGCCTGCAGTCAATGATGTTAGCTATTGTTCATTGCCCCATAACCTACACACAGCAAGGCCAATGCCAGTATCTAAACATCATGTGCCACACAAACCAAGCAGAGGATGAGAGGGGATTCACTTGTTTCCCAATAACTGAGGAAAGGAAAAGGGAGACTGGAAAACTGTTTTAGACTGAATCTATTCTTCTTTCTTCTTCCCTTCGAGAGTCACTGTATCCTCAAGCACTGTTGCTGATTCTATCCTCACGATCTGGGATGCCCAAAACAAGCAAGGAACAGTCCATCAGTAATATCCCTCACATTAGTACAGCACTTTATATATAGCAACTCACTTGTGCGCATGTCACTCTGCCGCCACATCTGTACAAAACCACTTCCACTACAAACCAAGCTTCTCTGACCCATGTGGCCTGCCTAGCATTGACCACTGAGCTTCTATCTACCATGTGTCTCTTGCTGAGCTGGGTGCCGTGGGAGATGGAGGATGCAACAAAGTGTAAAAAGTGGGCGGAGCTGACCCTGGACCATTTACATTTATCTGGGGAAAGAGCTCTCCAGGTTTCCAGGTGTGTAAAACGGACACATCGGGTGTCAAATGACCTTGGGATTCAGAAAAGACAGGCCAAGGCACGGCGCTGTTGGCAGAAGGGGTCCACACAGGGAAGAGGAGAAGCCCCCTGTAGTCCAGCCTTTTACACCGACCTCACTCAATCTTCTAGAACAGAGGTGATGAGCGCTGCTGACCCTCCAGCCTTAGCCTCTCAATGTGCTTCAGAGAACTTCCAACAGGAAGACTGGCTTCTCTGGGCCTGAGGGCTTTCTCCAGGGCTGGCCCTTTCCAGAGGAGCTACACAATGAACACTGGCTGGGAAACTCACATCCTCTGCAGAGCAGCCTTCAGGGACTGAGAGGAGTTGGAGTGTCCACATCCCAGCCCCGCCCCCGGGAGGATTGTTTTTGAGGTGCACGTTTGACACTCTTCCAACAGCTTCCCCCTTGGGATGAAGCTGCAGCTGCCCATTGTGTTGACTGGCTGACCACAGCCCCTTTACCAGTTGCTTCCCCTCCCCTTATCACCACCCACCCCTCTCCCGGGTTCTCCCTGGTTTACCTCCTCCCCACTGCCCACCCCTCTCCAGGGTTCTCCCTGGTTTACCTCCTCCCCAGTAAACTTGCACTCACATCCTTGTCTCAGGGGCTGCTTCTGACAAAACTCAAACTAAGACATCCCCCTATTTCCTGTGACTGGATTAATATTGTACCCATTTGACTCATGAGAAAACTAAGACTCAGACTAATTATCTGGTCTGAGGTCACATAGCAAGCATGTGATTGTCCTCGGGCTTGACCTCACATCCCTCTGTACCACCGCACCTGTCCTTGTAGCATACTGAGAGAATTGCACACATAAGCATGTCACTGGATTCCAGGGACACTGCTCACCTTGACTCCCACCTCCGCCCCACTCAGGAAACCCGGATTTTCTCCTGTCTCAGCCTCCCGAGTAACTGGGATTACAGGCCTGCGCCTCCACGCCCGGCTAATTTTCTCTTTTTTTTTTTTTTTTTGAGACGGAGTCTCGCTCTGTCACCCAGGCTGGAGTGCAGTGGCCGGATCTCAGCTCACTGCAAGCTCCGCCTCCCGAGTTTATGCCATTCCCTCGCCTCAGCCTCCCGAGTAGCTGGGACTACAGGCGCCCGCCACCTCGCCCGGCTACTTTTTTGTATTTTTTTTTAGTAGAGACGGGGTTTCACCGTGTTAGCCAGGATGGTCTCGATCTCCTGACCTCGTGATCCGCCCGTTTTGGCCTCCCAAAGTGCTGGGATTACAGGCTTGAGCCACCGCGCCCGGCCTAATTTTCTATTTTTAGTAGAGACGGGGTTTCTCCATGTTGGTCAGGCTGGACTCAAACTCCTGACCTCAGGTGATCGGCCCGCCTCGGCCTCCCAAAGTGTTGGGATTATAGACATGAGCCACAGCACCTGGCCCCAAGTAGAAATCT
>NW_016805666.1:7720663-7733758 GCF_001698545.2 Rhinopithecus bieti
TTGAGACGGAGTCTCGCTCTGTCACCCAGGCTGGAGTGCAGTGGCCGGATCTCAGCTCACTGCAAGCTCCGCCTCCCGAGTTTATGCCATTCCCTCGCCTCAGCCTCCCGAGTAGCTGGGACTACAGGCGCCCGCCACCTCGCCCGGCTACTTTTTTGTATTTTTTTTTAGTAGAGACGGGGTTTCACCGTGTTAGCCAGGATGGTCTCGATCTCCTGACCTCGTGATCCGCCCGTTTTGGCCTCCCAAAGTGCTGGGATTACAGGCTTGAGCCACCGCGCCCGGCCTAATTTTCTATTTTAGTAGAGACGGGGTTTCTCCATGTTGGTCAGGCTGGACTCAAACTCCTGACCTCAGGTGATCGGCCCGCCTCGGCCTCCCAAAGTGTTGGGATTATAGACATGAGCCACAGCACCTGGCCCCAAGTAGAAATCTTATACTCCACGTGGGCCTGAAGTGCAAGCCAAGAAATAGGAAGCTACCCTTTCTGGTACGTGGAGTTGCTGAGAAAGTGTTAGCTGTACATTGTTTATCCAGATCCATAGAAAACAGCTTTTACAAGCACAGTCCCAACTTTTGGCAATTTTTGCAAATCATTTGGATTAAGGTAACATGCAGCTATTGTGTTGGGATAAGTGTGAGTGTGTGGCTGGATGTGAAATTTTACTGACAACCAAACCATAGCTGGGAAACCTGAAAGTGTTGTCAAGACTCGGAGCTGTCGGTAAACCCAGGTAAAGTTTCGGCTCAGTTAAGAGGTAACTCCATCCAAGTTTTGAACAAGATGGAATTATCACAAGCAGGGGCAGATGGATGGGGTAAATCACATGAAATCAGCCTAAACTTATTAAAAGCTGACCGCAAAGCTTCTTCCATTTATGTCCAGTGTTCTAGTTATCTATTGCTGCATAATAAATCACCTGAACGTGTGAGTCAGGAATTCAGGCAGGGCTTGGCTGAGAGATTCTGTTCCACAAAGCATCAACCAAGGTTATTCACAAGTATTCAGCTGGCAGATGGGCTGGTCTGAGGGGTCTGTGATGGCTTCACTCACATGTCAGGCACATTGGTGGACATGGCTAGAAGGCTGGGCTTGATGGGGACTGTTGATCAGAGAACCTATCCATACATGGTCTCTCCAGCCTGGTGGCCTCAGGGCGGTTGGACCTCTTACACAGCAGCTCAGTGCTCCAAAAATAAGTGCACAGTGAACAACCTGGAAGCCACGTGGTTTTTTACGACCTGGCTTTGAGATCACACAGAGTCACTTCTGCTGTGCTGCTTGTGAAAGTGGTCACAAGCCCAACCAGACTCAAGGGGAAGGGACTTAGATCCAACCTCTCAGTGGTAGGAGTGTGTAAAAGTACAACATCCAGATTGGGTTAGAAGCAAAGAAGGGGCCAGGCATGGTGGCTCACACCTGTCATCACAGCACGTGGGAGGCTGAGGTAGCCGGGTCACCTGCGGTCAGGAGTTCAAGACCAGCCTGGCCAACATGGCGAAACCCCGTCTCTACTAAAAATACAAAAAATTAGCCAGGCATAGTAGCAGACACCTATAATCCCAGCTACTCTGAGGCAGGAGAATCGCTTGAGTCCAGGAGGCAGAGGTTGAAGTGAGCTGAAACTGCACCACTGAACTCCAGCCTGGGCAGCAAGAGTGAAACTCCATCTCAAAAAAAAAAAAAAAAAAGGAAGCAAAGAAGGGAAGCCAGAGCTTGCAGGCTTCCTCTGAATCTGAAGTTATAGTTGCAGTTGCTTTGTCCAAGGGAAGGAATTCTAAAGGGAGGGATCTGGTTGGGCTAAAATTGTTGGAAAGCCAAACCAAGTCCACACTGGATTCGACAGAAGATCTCTTGTCCCACTGAGCTCACAGGGACACCCAGGCACCTGCTGCAGCGCCACCCTGCTCTCTGGCCTGTGCTGCCGGCTGCCCACACGGCCTGGCTTCCTGACAGCTCTGCACTCAGCGCTGGCTATCATGATGAAAGCAGCTGAGCAGTGTTTCCCTTGCTCGGGGACGCTGGTCTCCTGGAACTAAGAAAGAGGGAGGAGGCCAGTGTGGGAGAGTTTGGTTGAGTGCCTGGTGTTGCTCATCCCATTGAAGGCCTGCAACTGAGGTCAGGCTCCATGGGGCCTTCTCACCGAAGCCTGCATCTCCCAAGGTGAGGCAACTCTGTGAGCCTCAATGCTGACGGTACTGTCCAATCATGGAGAAGAGGAGAATGCCACAGTCTCACACATATATGTACCATGGCCTGGCACAGGGTATGTCCTCAGAAGAGTCAACTGAATAAACTCATTGGTTCAATTGAATATGCTTTTCATGTAATGTTTGTGCACCTTTCTTTTTTTTTTTTTTTTTTACATTTAACACATAAGAGATCTAGAAAAGGATGATAGTGGGGCAGGGAGTTGGTAATGAAAGGAAGAGAAAGGGCCTAATGCTTGGGGAAACAAGCCTCTGGCCTTGAACTATGGCCCAATCTAGTGACTGGAAGTGATCTGACCCTACAGAGAGCCCCTTGGCTAATGAGCTCTTTACTCAGAATGAGTTTGAAATGTTTGATACGGTCCTAATCAAACTAATTATTTCCCTCCAAACTTGCAAACTTACATAAATAATAAATGGATGGATGGAATTAACACGTATTGGGAAGGTACTATGTAGCTGACATGTCCTACGTGCTTTCATATATGCTAATTCATCAGTCCTTACAAAACTCTAAGGAATAGACGCATTTATCCTTTTTTTTTGTCAAACATGGAAAGAAACAGAATGAATCAAATAAAAGCCCGGATTTATCTCTCTCTCTCTCTCAAATCCTGTTTTGAATCGCTGCTCTGCCTCTGGCGGATTTATCTCTCTCTCTCTCTCTCTCTCTCTCTCTCTCTCTCTCTCTCATCCTGTTTTGAATCGCTGCTCTGCCTCTGGGGTGACTGTACAATCACCACTCACCCCATCACATGGCCTAGAAACCTAGTAAGGTGGGCTTCACCCTGACCTCCATATTGGTCAACAAACAGGTCTCATTCTTTTTTCATCCTCAGCCTTCCTCCATCACTCGCCCTGTGTCAGGGTCCTCAGACTTTCATCCTTCATCCCTTCATCCTGGGCTATTGAGCCAGCCTCCTGACAAGTCCTCTGTTCTACCCCTGTAGTCCATCCCTCACACTGTAACCAAAGAAAGCTGAAACACAGACCTCAGCATAACAAGCCTTTTGCTCATAAAGTATCACTCACTCCCTACAACCCTACAGCCTGCAGAATAAATGACTAACCCTTAAGCATGGTGTTCAAGGCTTTCCGTGATCTCCTCCTGACTCCTCCTGATCAACATTTCTCATCTTATCTACCACTACTCCCTTTCACGACGTTTTTGTTTGTTTGTTTGTTGTTTTGTTTTGTTTTTTGCAAACCAGAGTCTACAAAGCTCTGAGCATTGTTCTGGAAGAGGAGAGGAGTTCTATGTAATGATGTTGAAATGTTATGTTTATGTTTCAGTGATAAAGGAAAAAATAGATAAATACGACACTCACTTTCTGATCCTGCCTCATTATTTTAATCTCTGTGTTATTTATACTTGCTTTCACAATCTTTGATGTTATTAACTATTCAGGTGATGGTTTTTAACTTTTAATGCAGAGTTTCTCAAACTGTGGTTGCAGAGCCTCCAAGAGTACAGGGATAGTTGCTCACGGGTTCTCAAGTTCTTCTCTCTATTCCAGCTGTAGTACACTGTACTTGTATGTGGATCAGATCACAAATTTCATTTTAGCCATATCCCTGCTTCATCGTCTTTACTTGTGTTCTTCCTTTGGTTTCGAATGCCTTTCCACATTCTACAGACTCAGCTCCTACCCAGCCCCATTTCCAAGCTTCTTCATGCATGTCACTAGGGATAGCCCTGCTGTAGATCTCCAGATGTAAAGATTCTCTGAGTTGGAATGGGCATTGTAGCTCATAGGCTATTGTCCTCATCTTACAGTTAGAAAAACCTAGGCACAGAAAATGGAAGTAACAAACCAAGTCTAGAATCCAGGCCTCCTGACATCTTATATGGTATTCTGTTCACATCTTGCAACATGCTGCACACTCCTCTTAAAGTTTTATCATCCATTTCTGCATTGAGTGGCTGGAAGGGCTGCATGCAGAGTAAATCCTTAGCTTCCCTATAACCATAACTGACAGGGCCATAAAACCACAGTAATTACCTGACATGTTCATGTGTCTGAAGCACTATAATAGAATATCCCAGGAGATCTGAATGCTGGAAGCACTTTGCATTTTTGCACTGGACAATGGAGGCTGCTCCAATTAATGTCAATCAGACTTACTCACTCCAGAGAAGTCCAAAATTATATGCTGATTTATTGAACTTACCATAATGTTCCAAAATTGATTTTTTAACATTTCTGCAAACTAAGATATTATAGAGAGGCAATATAGCAATTAGTTCAGTGTTCTGAACTTAATAGATACTCAATAAAGGTGAGCTGAATGAATGGATGCCCCATAGGCTGGAAGCCAAGACACCTGAGTTCCAGTCTCATTCTTCTACTAATAGGCCATGGGGACTTGGGAAAATTACTTTCCCTCACTAAGCTTCAGTCTACTCATCTGTAAAATGAGGTATTTGGAGCAATCCAATTTTATCTTCCTGAGATAAGTCCCTTGCAGTCCTAAAATTCTACAATTTTGTGAAAACGATAAATCCGTTTATACTATTGGTGTCAAAGCAAAAGAAAAATAATACTATAATTTATTAACTATTCTAATTTTATGCTCCATTGCTTCTTTCATGCATGATTATAGGTGTTTTCAGAACCATTACATAGTTGAGTTATCATGACTAACTTTTGAGGAAAATACTATTACATTCTGCCTCTACATTTGGGAAAACAAGTTTTATCAACTTGAGAAGACTTCAACTTCCAGTCTTGACAGAATTACTACTGTTCTCAGACACTGGGAAATAGGTAGTGCAAAACTGTAATCTGTGAGAGAATGCACCAATGAGTTGAGACCTGAAATAACCCTAGCTTTATGCTTGAAGGCAATTTCCAGTCCACGAGCACAGTCCAGTAGCTTCACTAAGTTGAGGAGACAGAGATCAGTCTACAGACCTGAGGCAGCTAGGAGTTGAGGGTCACAATTTTTGAAAGGAGGGAGATACACAGAAAAATAACACCGTAAGTCTACTCTTTTCCTGAGTCTTTGCTGAGTATTCAACTATATGTGTCTAAAGTGAAACTCTACATGACCAGGGAAGATAAATGACAGAAGAGTTGTAAGCTGAACAATCCAGAGCTCTCAAAATGTAAGGTCATAACTGTGCATCAACCAGCCAAAGTGGAGAGTCCTTGGTGATCCCTTGGGACATTCAGTGAAGAGCCCAGATAAATCACACTTGAGTAAAAAGGCTGACTTATTCCTGGAGTGAAGGTTACTCTAGACTCTCCATAGCAAAATGTAAAGCCAGGATTCAAAGATGTCAAACTGATCCACGTGTAACTTAACTGTCTGCTGAAATAAAGCCCAAACAAAGCCAAAACCAAGATTTTTTCTTTTTTTTTAAAAAAGAAGACAACAAAGTCCAAATACTTAATGATAGAATATTACAATGTCTACCATCTAACAAAAAATTACTAGACATATAAAGAAGCAGAAAAATGGTGACCCATAATCAAGAGAAAAATCAGTCAATAGAAACAGACCTATAAACGACAGAGATGATGTATGAGTATTTAAGCGACTTGACAAGACCATCAGTAGGGAGCGCAAATTCAAACCCAGGTCTCCTGGCACTTTCATTTAGTGCTCTTTTCATTGCCTGTGCTCACCAGTCTCTCTGCATGTGCAGACGTTTATAGGGTTTTACCATGACAATCCCAGTGCAGTTTTCCTATGCTTCTGGTCTGCACTTTGGTTACAATGGCTGAGAAGCCTGCAGAGGTAGCCACAGATATGAAACTACAAAGGCCAGTCTCTGATCAGGAACAAGCACTGACCATCCTCATAGACAAAATTTTGACAATCCTGAAACAGAACTCAATTGTGTCTCTTCCCCTTCCCCCACTATAGAACTTGCATGGGAATTACCCATGGCCATTACCACATGGCCACTCCTGGTCACATCTCTGGCCAGAAGGTCTCTCCTCCCCAAGGGCTGCAGCTTAAGGGAACATGAAAATCAGTGTGTGAACAATGGGAGCATGCATCAGGAAACCAGCCCTCAGCTTCAGCCCTGACTGGCAAAAACTTAAGCAAGGGAAAACAGAAACAGAAAGCATCACAGGAGGCTGTCAGCCTGCAGAAAGGTGCAAGTCCCACTGCCATTGCTGGGAGTATATTCATGTGTGTGCTGCCTACAAGTGTTTGTGAGAGAATGGTGACACAGAGTCACCCCCCAGGCTGGGGGTACAGTTTTCCTCCCTGCAATTTACTACACAAGTTGTGACCAAAGCAAATATCAAAGCCCTGCAATTTGCTAATTATAGGCGGGATCCTGGGCTTGTGGGCCCAATTAACCACTTGTTCCTCATTTTCGGTGTATGACCGGCGGACTGCACCCACAATTACCCACTTGTCTTTTTAACTGCCCTGTGAGCTGGCTGACTCACCTCCAATTCACTCCACTATCCACTCCAGATGGCCTTTGGTGTCTTTTGTTTCCAAGCTCCCCCTACTTGACTATTATCTCTCTCTGCATCACAGGCCACTGTCTGGTCACCCAGGCTAAGGTTCCTACAAGAAGTCCTGATCTTACTCCTTACCTATGCTTGGAGCCTGTAAGGCAGGAAGCAGCTCTTGTTGGTCTGGGCATTTTGCCTAGCTCCCCAAGGAAGCTCAGGAGGCTGTGGCCACATTCAGCCTCTGCTCCCAGACAGACTCCACAAGAGGAGCAAGGAAAATTACAGCTTCTCTGGAGCTGGCCCACTGCCAGGGCTCCTGCCCACGGTCTCCATCAATGTCTCCCTGGTTCCCTACCTCAGTCCGGCCAGGGCTGGATACCAGGAAACTCATCACCAGTCCTGGAAGAGGACGTCCCAATAGCTGCCAGCATTAGCTCTCTGGAAAGACACAAATCAAAAAAGGAGAAAAATCCCTCAGGATCTCCTGCTTCATTAGGCAGACTTCCCAGCAAGCAAAGAATTTCCAGCAAACTTTTTGATGGGTTACTATGTCAATGGTTCCTACCCTTTTTTGTGTCACAGACACCTTGGAAAATCTAATGAAAGTTCTGGACCCTCTCCAGTGAGAAATGCTCATATCCATTCATCCATTTATTTATGTAATCATTCAGTAAATATTTACGGAGCACCTACGTGCCAGGCACTATTGCAGGGACTCAGAAACATCAGTGGACAAACAGAGAGAATTTCCTGCTCTCGTGGAGCTTATATTGTAACAGAGAAAAACAGGCAATAAAAAATGAATGTAATAGATAAGTAAAATACATAATTTGCTAGAAAACAAGTGCTATGGGCCAGGCATGGTGGTGCACACCTGTAATCCTAGCACTTTGGGAGGCCAAGGCGGGCAGATCACTTGAACCCAGGAGTTCGAGACCAGCCTGGACAACATGGCAAAAACCCATCTCTACAAAGAAAAAAAATACAAAGAATTAGCCAGGCATGGTAGAATGTGCCTATAGTCCCAGCCACCCGGGAAGTTGAGGTAGGAGGATCACTTGAGCCCAGGAGGTTGAGGCCGCAGTAAGCCATGATCACTCCACTATACTCCAGCCTGGGCAACAGAGTGAGACCCTGCCTCGGTAAAGAGTGCTATGGAAAAAGGAGAATTACAACAGGGTAAGAGAGAGACCGGTGGGAATGATGTCACATTTTTTAAAAGGATGTGTCAGGGAATCTTCACTGAGAAGTGAATGTGAGCAAAGAACCAAAGAACATAAGAGGTTTCATCATGTGGTTAACTGGGCAAAGAGCGTAGCAACAAGAGCGTGAACAGCCTGAGGCCACGCCCAGTGTGAATGAAGACAAGCGAAGAGAGCAGAATGGCTGGACCTCGGGAAGTGGGAGGAAGTCTGCCTCAGTGAGAGAGATGAGGTCAGAGGGGCAGAGGTCGGGAGACACATACCACATAGGAATTTTACTAAGTTAAATCTAAAACCCTGAGTGGACTTTGAGCAAAGGGGAAATATGATCTAAGACTTTAGAATGTCTGTCTGAGGCTGCTACGGGGAGCAAAAGATTTAAATGTCAGAAAATGGTAGCCTGGGTCAGGTGCAGTGGCTCACACCTGTAATCCCAGCACTTTGGGAGGCTGAAGCGGGTGGATCACCAGGTCAGGAGTTCAAGACCAGCATGGCTGACATGGTGAAACCCCATCTCTACTAAGAAATACAAAAATTAGCTGGGTGTGGTGGTGTGGGCCTATAATCTCAGCTACTCGGGAGGCTGAGGCAGGAGAATCGCTTGAACTCCGGAGACAGAGGTTGCAGTGAGCCTGGATCACATCACTGCACTCCAAACCTGGCGAGAGAGAAAAAAAAGAATAGAAAATGGTGGCCTGGGCCAGAGTGTTGCAGTGGAGACCGCTGGAAGGTTGAGTCAAGAGCAGCTCTGCAATGGACGTGGCATGTGTAAGAAAGATGCACACGTAGAATTTCACTCATAACTCAGCACTTTAGCAAATCCTTCTGTCCATCCATGGATGCAGGGTCCTTTATCAAATCACAAGGAAAGTGTGGACCCTAGAAGGGAGAGGGAAGGGACTTCAGTGAGTGGACACGGGGAACCCTAGCTGTATCTACAAGTTTCACTTCTTTTAAATACATAATAAAAACACATTTAAAATGAGTATGACAAAAGAGTAACAATTGGTAGTCTAAGTGGTGGATACATGATTGTTATACCGTTTCTGTGTATTTTAAGAGATTCATCATTGAAAATGGAACTGCCTATCTCAAGATTTTCCAGATTCCTCCCGTTTGCTTTTTCAATGTATTGAGGGAGAATCAATACAATTGTGCTGGTCAGTCTGTCTGCAACATCAGGTCAGGTGCCTGAGGATGGGAACATTTCATTTCTCTGACTTACTTTCCTTCCCTTTCTTCCAGTGGCTCAGAGTCAAATGTGAGAGAAGACAGGACAAACACAAAAGCCACACTGTACCAAACACAGAGTCTAGAGGAGGAAGAGAGTGACGGTAACTGGGAAGACCTGGGAAGGTCTCCTGGCAGAGGCGGCCTTTAAGCAGAGTCCAGGAGAACGGGCAAACTGGGACACGCGGGGAGAGAGACAGTGGGTTCTGCTGGAGGCTACTGCTCTAACAAAGGCACAGTGGGGAGCAAGCTAGGGCCCCAGCACCTACTCCACAATGGCCCATTTTAAGGGGAATAGGCAGGGGATTTCTTTGTCTCTGCTACTGAATCAGAGACCAGACTAGATCTGAGTTGCTTTTCAGAAGCCTGAAGTCGTCCCAGTGGGTTCAATGTGGTAGAAGAGCTTGGTTCTGGGCCTGCAGCAAGCTGTAATCTGCAGATGAGAATGACTGTGAGGCCCCCAGAGATTAGGGCTACTGAGGCAGGGCAGAGTCCCTTTGCAGACCTGAGTGAAGATCTTCTTAGGAGGTTCCCCAGCCAGCTGAGCCACCTCAGGATCTGGCCCCTAGACAGCAAATTTCTCACAATCTGAGCCTGGGGGAAGGTCCCCTGCTGCCCACATTTTGCAAAACCTTGCGCCATGTCACAGTTCTGATTAAGTGCCAAGAGAACTATTTCCCAGGCCACAGCTTTAACAAGGCCATGCTTCCTAATTACTAGTTTTCTCCTAATTAAATAAAAAAGGGGGAGAGGTAACCAGTGATTACCCCACCTTCTAATACCACCTTCCATTTATATGCGTCTCTCTTCAGAGAAGCTCAAAGTGCTTTGTATATTATTGTATATTTTCCCCTCATAACATCCTTGAGATTCCTAGGGGTGCTTATTATCATACCATTTTACAGCTGGGAAAAGAGGTGCTGGCTGAGGTTAAGCAAAGTGTCCAAGTGCCCTCACTAGCAATGATTAGTATTCTGAAGCTCTTCTAAGAAACCCCTGTATATTTAGAAATAAAGTCATCTCCCGGGAGATAAACCAGGCTAAAGCAACACATAAATAATAATTATTTATTGCAAACTTTACAATAGTAATTAACACTGTTGAATTCTCACAACAATCCTGTAAAACAGATACTATTACACTCATCGTGAAGACAATGAGATTCAGAGAGGTAAAGTTAGTTGCCTAGAGTTGCATAATAATATTAGGTTAGTGCAAAAGTCATCGCGTTTTGGCATTACTTTCAATGGCAAAAACCATGATTACTTTTGCACCAACCTAATAATAGTTGTGACAATAGTAAAAGCAGAAACTAGTATTTATTGAGCACTTGCCACGGGCCAGGCATTTTAGACTTTTTTGCTAACTCATTTAAGTTCTTACAACACCTTTGGAAGTAGGTATTAGTATTATCACCATTTTGCTGATGACAAGACTGAAGCATAGAAAAGTTAAGTAACTTGCCCAAGGTCACACAGCAAGTAAGTGGCAGAGCCATACAGGAACCCACAAAGGGTCTCACCATACCAGTTTATCTGCCTGAAGAAATATTGTACTCTGAAACTTGGCCTGGGGACACTCAGACAGTTAGGGTGATGCAGGGGTACCTCCAGGACACCCTGTGGGTGTACTTCCTTTTTTTTTTTTTTTTTTTTTTGTGAGACAGAGTCTCGCTCTGTTGCCAGGCTGGAGTGCAGCAGCACAATCTCAGTTCACTGCAACCTCTGCCTTTCGGGTTCAAGCGATTCTCCTGCCTCAGCCTCCCAAGTAGCTGGGACTACAGGCGTGTGCCACCAGGCCCAGCTAACTTTTGTATTTTCAGTGGAGACAGGGTTTCACCATGTTGGCCAGGATGGTCTCGATCTCTTGACCTTGTGATCCGCCCACCTTGGCTTCTCGAAAGTGCTGGGATTACAGGCGTGAGCCACAGCGCCCGGCCTGGGTGCATTTTCAGTACTCCTGCTGTGTGCTGTGTGGGTGGGTACTGAGTGGGCAGCGGGAGGGGCAAAAAGCCTTTCCTGCCTGACTCAGGCAACTGTGCTGGGTACTTTTTGCTGATATAAAATTGCACTGTAGGAGCTGTTAGCTCAAAGGTAATGGAATCCAAGAGTAAGAATTAGCCAAGGGAGACATTCAGACCAGCGGGAAGCGAACCTGGTGTGGCGCGTGTTTCGGGGAGGGCACACATCTTGCTCTTCCGTATGCCAGAGAAGGGAGCTCTCAAACCATCCTAGAACTTTGGTCTTCACTGCTCTCTCCCCAGAAGCATCCTCTAAGGACTCATTCTGTGCTCTTACCTCCATACGGGAGAACAAACTGGAAAGGGACAAATTCTGACTCCTTGACAGTCCAGCCAAACTTGTTCATCAACAAATTGGCCTGCTGGATGCAGACGTCACCATTTCAGGACAGGAGTTCCCCCAAGTGCCTGGCATACTTCCTGGGGCATCGAAGGCAAGACCTCGCCCCTGCCTCGGCCTCGGCCCTCATGCCGTGGGTCCCTCTCTTTCTCACACTTCTCTCCTCGCTCTTCAGACCGACCCTGGGAGCCAACTGCCTGCCGTCGGCATCTCCTGTCCCTGCCTGCCCTGTCCCTTTCCAACAGCCAATAGATCAGATTGCCAGGGAGCCCCTCTTGAGAATGGTGGCATGAGAATTAACAAGCTGCCAGCACGTGTCCAAAACGGGCAGCAGGTACTTAATTCCTAGTGAGTGCTGGGTGTGCTGCCTCGGGGTCCCAGCACTTTCTGACCAAAACAGAGAATTTAAGAAGGTCCTGGCTGGGCGCGATGGCTCATGCCTGTATCCCAGCACTTTGGGAGGCCGAGGCGGGCAGATCACCTAAGGTTGGGAGTTTGAGAACAGCCTGACCAACATGAAGAAACCCTGTCTCTACTAAAAATACAAAAAAATTAGCCGAGCGTGGTGGTGCATGTCTGTAATCCCAGCTGCTGGGGAGGCTGAGGCAGGAGAATCACTTGAACCGGGGAGGCAGAGGTTGTGGTGAGCCAAGATCGCGCCACTGCACTCCAGCCTGGGCAACAAGAGCAAAACTCCATCTCAAAAAAAAAAAAAAGAGAGAGAGAGAGAGAGAAAGAAAAAAGAAAAGTCCTCACCTGCCATGTCTGACTTCCAAATTTCCCCAGCGTTTCCTTCTCCACTTTGTTGAGATTTGTTGCTTGCAATGGTTAGGAGCACTGACTCTGGAGCAAGACCGCCTAAATGTAAACCCAGCCCAACCATTTGCAAGCTGTGTGATTCTGAAGAAGTTGTTAAACCTCTCCTGGCCTTCTCTGGGGCCTGTAAAGCAGAAATAATAATTCCTATGTCATACAATTGTGATGATTAAATGAGTTATTACATTTAAGTGATTAGAACCGTGCTTAGCACAGAGGAAGCACTCAAAAGTTAGCTACTATTAGTGATGTCTAAACTTTTTTCCCCAGGGAAGGATCAATTCACTTGCCGGAGTCAAGTTCAACTGCACTCCAGTCCTTCAGGCAGGTAGAGGCAACTGAACCACGTGAAAACTGTTACCGCTTTGGAGGAGGGACGAACATCAGGAAGGAGATTTAGCCCTTAGAGATGTAAGGGCTTAAAGAGTCTCAGTCCCTGTTGACCACATAACATCTGCAAAAAGGAAAAAAGAAGGAAAGAGCGCTGAAGGACCCATCCCGGGAGGAGGATGAGCCACGCTCCCTCTAGCCTCCCCAGAGGTGCATTCGTTAGATTCCCGCCCCGGCCCCAGCCCCAGCATCAGCTCGGGTTCCTCTGCAGACGCTCAGCCCCTTCGGAAATGTAAAACCCGGGAAGCGAAAGCCGCGGCGACCTCCCAGAGCCTCTCAGGCACGCGGCATCTCTCCCCACCGGCAGCGCCTGGAAATACCACAGGCCTAGCCAAAGATGGAACTGTTTTGTTGGGAGCTCGGGTTTCCCCCGCCGCGAGGCTGAGCCGGTGGCGCAGCTGCTCAAAGGTCACGCCCGAGACACGTCCGCACAAGCCCCCGGGGCGGGGCGGGCAGCGGGGA
>NW_016805666.1:7734121-7743644 GCF_001698545.2 Rhinopithecus bieti
AGAAAAGCTCCTAAATGAAAAGAAAATGCTTCTTTAAAATGCTAATTGTGAGCTTTTATTATTGTTTTGGAATTTCAACTGATGGCTGAAAGAGAAAATCTAAATTTGGCCACGGGAAACCTGCAGCCAGTTAACCTTGAGAAGTTCGTCTTCATTTTCTATTAAGTAAAATATTTGGGTTTGAATACTTAGAGCCCTCTGCTTATAAAAATAGAGGCACTGAACAGTTTAACCACCTGTGTTTTCCTTGGATCGCATATTTTCCACAGTAAACAAGAAAACACAGATTGGAAATCCATTCATTCCTTCATAAGATGAGCTTCAGTTGGGGTTTATTTGTGTTTTCAATCAATGGAAACCAAAAACAGCCTTTGCAGGGTTATGGTATTTCGTGCAAAGAAGCTCTTTTTATCCCCTCTGCAGCTATTTCTACATAAATCCCAAGATTTTTTATAACGCAGTTAATCATTATAATTCCGTTTAGTTTTCCAAGCACATACTACATGCTTTACCTGCTGTCATCTCATTTGTGATAACACTTGGGGAGTAGTTATTCTTAATTCTTATTTGCCAGATAAGAAGACAGGCTTAGAAAAAATAAGCAGTAGCTAATAAGAGACACAGCCTTTACATCTGAGAGCTACAAAGCTGTGCTGATAACACCACCATAAACCATTTCCACTGTTTAAATATTACTAAATAAATAGATTGTTAGATACATAGACAGGAGTTTGTTCTTTCAATTCTCAAGGTTGCTCTTTAGGGGAGAGGCACACAGTGAAAGGCACTTTCTGGCCAGAATAATACTATATAGCATTACTAAGCCTCTGAGCCTCAGTTTTCCCTCCTCCAAAATGAGACATATATTTAAGGCATATATCCAGCTCTGACATCCAGAGACTTACTCTAAATGAAAAGCTTAGGCTCAGGCCGGGCGTGGTGGCTCATGCCTGTAATCCCAGCACTCTGGAAGGCCAAGGCAGGTGGATCACCTGAGGTCAGGAATTGGAGACCAGCCTGGCCAACATGGTGAAACCCCGTTTCTACTAAAAATACAAAAATTAGCTGGGCATGGTGGCGGGCGCCTATAATCCCAGCTACTCAGGAGGCTGAGGTGGGAGAATCACTTGAACCTGGGAGGCAGAGGTTGCGGTGAGGCGAGATCGCACCATTGCACTCCAGCCTAGGTGACGAGAGCAAAAGTCCATCTAACAAAAAAAAAAAATGCTTAGCCTCTTTGGTCCGTCACTGGCATGGCATAGTATTAATCACCCCTTTCCTGACTCCCTGGTTCCATTCATCTAACTCTGTGGTTCTCAACATTAAAATCTCCTGGAGGAGCTTTTAAAAATACAGACGCCCAGGCCTCACAGCCAGAGCCTGTGCTTTAATTGGCTTGAAGGATGGCCCAGGCCTCAGTATTTTTCAAAAGCTCCCCAGGTGAATGTGTAGCCAGAGTTGAATATTGATCTAACCTAGTGAACGACTCCAATTTCATCCACCCCAGTTGTGCTTTTATAAATGTAGTTACCATAACTGGAATTCCTTTTAATAAAATCCAGTAAGACTAGTGCTACCAGAGTCAATCTCAAAACAGATGTGAGCTTTCACTTATTTAATTGTATATTTTGTTTAAATAAGTTAAGGTGTCTCACCAAAGCTTCGAAATGCTGTAAGAAAGAGCGTGGTGTGTGTGTGTGTGTGTGTGTGTGTGTGTTGTTGCTGATCCTTTCCTAAGGAACAGAGAATAGTACTATAATAACCAGAAGGTTCTAGGTCAATCTGATCCAATAATTGATTGGCCAAGTGAAAGAAATCACATGACATATTTATTTAACCCAGGGGTAATACCCGTTCTTTGGAACTGGCTTGTGTTAGACCTAGCCTAAGAGACTGGTCTGAGCTGGAGGTGGTAGAAGTATGAAAGTCAGGGTAAGAGGTCAGGCCGGAGCCATTTGAATCCCCAATGGCTCTAGGCTATTTTGTGTACGACTAGTCTCTCATGTTGGCATCTATGAGAGATGTCAGACTTTCCAAGGCACTCCATCTAAATGTGATTCAGTGACATCAGTACTCAGGGAAAGCCCACTCTTATCAATCAAAAGATTTAGTTTTCCTTTATAGAAAGATCTACTGATTTCTTGATATACAGAAGAAATCTACAATTTGTTTTGTAAGTAAATGCCTATAATATTTTAAATATTCATTAAACTTAAGCTTCTGCTTTGCTAGTTTGCATGAACCTACGAGACCCATCTCCCCACTACCACATCATGCACACACACGCCCCACATACACACTGCACTGAAGTCTTGGATTTTACATATGCATATACATGTACTCATACACACACACCCACACAGTGTCATGTGGTGCATAACACCATTTCAGTCAACGATGAACTTCATATATGATGACAGCCCCATAAGATTGTAACACCATATTTTTAGTGTACCTTTTCTATGTTTACATATGTTAAGATACACAAATACTTACCATTGAGTTATAAGTGTCTGTAGCATTCAGTAGATGACATGCTGTACAAGTTTGTGGCCTGGGAGCAATAGGCTATACCATATAGCCTAGCTGCGTAGTAGGCCATACCATCTAGGTAGGTGTACGTGCCCTCTACGGTGTGTTCACACAACGATGAAATCACCTAGCAACGCATTTCCCCAGGATGTATCCCCATCCTTAAGTGGTGAATGACCATGTATATAAATGGAAGCGAGTATGTAGTTTCACTCAACCTCTGGTGACATGTTTAAGGTGGATGAAACACCACCTTTGGTGTTAGTTGACACTGTGGTCAGAACAGTGATTTCTCCAAACATCCTTGGTATGGACTGATATTCAAACAGGTCAAGCAATGCTGGGGACCTTTGGCCTTTACCTGTTACTCATAAATAATTTCAACCATACAAAACAGACAAAAGATTCTGCTTAACGACTTAATGTAAAAATGCATGAAATTGCTTGCATGTTAAACTGCTGCATTTCCCCTTGGCCATAGAAAGATTAACATTTCTGTTTGGGGAATGGTTTTGATCTTGCCTTCCAGCCACAGTATTTACATTCCAGTAAAGTTCATCTGGATTAGTTAATATTCACATGAATGAATATGCAGCCCCAGATCATGTTCTTAAATAAAATTAACATCCAAAGAAGGCAGGGGGACTTATTCTAATAAACTAAAGATGAAAATCACAGAAAGATGCAGAAATACTCTCTAATGTAAATGTCCATGATAAACTCTGGGCCAAAAAAAAATCATCTGAGGACTAAACCAAGACAGGAACATACTGATGAAAGTGTTCCTAAAGGAAGAAACAGGGAAACCATCTTGTCAACCCAAATACATTGCCCTGCATAGATCAAAGATGGGTCTGTGCTTTAAAAAATTAAATTAAAAAAAAATCAGCCTAGATAAGAGAAAGGACTCTGAAGTATCAGGGAAGTTGTCATTTCTTGTGTGAAATACAGGTATCAGATCACAAATGCCAGCTTGAAAAAAGGAGCTAATGGTATCGTTTCCAGAGCAGGAAGTGTTTTCTGTCCCCACCCCCTCGCCTTTCTCTTTTCTATAATGATATGTAGTCTGAGTTTGAGGGGAAAAGTAACCTAATGAAAATGTTTTTTCTAATTTCTAAGGCATTAGAAAATTTCTGTCTAAGCCAATAAACATGTACTGAGCGCTTTCTACGTACCAGGCAGTCACTGGACTAAGCATAAAGGTTCCAAGATGGGTGAGACCCAGTCACCTTCCTCAAGAAGCCCCAGCGGGGATATAGCTTATATTGAAGATTCATCTGAGGTATTAGCGCAACCAGTTTCACAGCTGATAAATTCAGTTGCTCACAACTTGAGGCTGGGGGGTGGGAGGGAATGAGCAAGAGGTTTGGCAGTACCTTGAACATGCCACCAGCTTTGAACTCTAGCCAATTTTTATGGCTAATGTCAGAAATTAACCCGATATGATCATCATTTCAAATCCAACAAAAGGTTCCTCAGAGCCAGCCCTGGGCAAGGATTCATAGGAGGTGCTACGGAGGGTGGAGAGATGAATAAATGAAGGTCCCCCGCTACTCCAGAGTTTCCAACCAAGTTTCCAGATAAGAAGGAAACCCAATAAGTAATGTCAAGGACATCCCATTGCATATGGTAGGGAAAGATGTAATTGGTTCTCTCCAAGAGAAACTACAGTGTGGAAGAATAATAGTTTTGAAACGGTGTGGAAGAATAGTGCCTTAAAAGCACAGTAGGTCAAAATGCCAGAATGACAAATTAGCTTTGCTAACCACTTGGTAAATGGCTTTTTCAGCACCTTGGGCTGATTAAGAAGTAGGTATTAACTGATGAGTTTCTCTTTTCCAACACAGACATTTAACCCTCTGCAGAGAGGTTTTAGAAGCTATCAATTTGTAACGTAGGCTTTTCAGGGAAAGGGAAATACTGATACGTTTGAATTCCAAAGAGAGATGCTGGTAAAATCCCCAACCATCACCTCAAGGCAAGAATTGGAGCAAAAAGCATCATTTGAAGGAAATATTACTTAATTCCTTGCTTTTTATTATTCTAACTGTCCATGTCCACTCCTTCAGCTATTTCCTCAAGCCTTCCCCAAACACCCAGGCCTGGATGGCTGTTTCTGCACCTACATTCTTCCAGGTCCCTAAGCTGTATGCCTGGCTCTCACATCCCAGTCAATACTGTTTCAGGCTCTTCTTTGATTGGGTCACGGTTGTAAGTGTGGGCTTCCCAAATAATCTGGGAAACCCTGACACAAAAGGTCACATCTGTCCCTCTGACCCCCACAACTGCTCCTTGTATGTCGTGGTTTGTATGATAGGGGCTGAGCATGGTCTGACAGTGGAAGCCTTGGACTTGGACCAGAAGACCTGGAGACCATGCCCCGTGTGGCCCCCGACTGACTAGTGACTGACCTTGGAAAATTAGCTTTTTTCTGTCTGAGTTTTTGTGTCCCTATCCATAGAAGGAATGAAGAGGACAGATTCTTTAAGGCCCGTCCCTAATATTCTGTGATTGCACGATTCCTAACAAATGCCAAATTGTACCTCCCTTTCTCTCTCTCTCTCTCTACACACACACACACACATTGAAACATGCACACGTACCCACCTTGCACCTCACTTCTCCTTTCTTCTCCCTATGTTTGTGAAGTAGCAGGCAACTGTACCATTTCAAATGAAGCAAACACACAACCTCACATTATTGCTGTTAGGCCTCTCCTGATAAATGCTCCTAAGACTGGTAGTTATTCTAACAATATCAACATAACAGCGACACCAACTCCCACTGAATACAAAACTGAGCACCACATGTGTCCAATTCTTTACCGTTTATAGGACAGTTTTACATCCTATCCTCTCCAATTCTACAGTAACCTGTTATCGGTGGACCCATTTTACAGAAGCGGGTTCAGCGCAGTCACATAGCTCTTCAGGAAGTTGTCTCCACTGTACAGAAAGCAGCCACCCCCTCCTTGAGGTGCCTCGGACCAGCTGCAGCTCCTTCTGCTCTAAGCCAGAGTCCGGAGGGAGTAGTTAGAGTTCACAATGAGAAAAGAACAAGGAGAAGGGATGGGGAAAGAGGAAGGGAGAGGAGAAGTGGGTAGCTACGGGCCTGATACTGACGAAAAGTCCCCAGCCTTAACCTGACCTCAGCTCACAATGCCCTATACCTCCTGCGATTTAGAACCCGTGAGTTATTCTTCTGACCCTCTGCCGCTTCCTTGCCCTCTCCTGCCCTCTCCCCTGCTACGACTTCCCTAAAAAGAATGTCTCTTGCAATTTCTCTCCAGCTGTTTGATCTTTGTAAATGTCCCTCACTTGTCTGTGGCATGTGCTTAAACCAAAAAATAGACCTCGGGCATTCAAGATGGGAAAGAGTATTAAATGGCAAAAGCTTGCCTCGTGCCAGGGGTGTGGGCAGCCCCTAGATATCTATGATGACCAGATGTCCTGGATTTGCTGGGACGGGCCTAATTTAAAACCTTCTAGTCTCTTGCCCCATAAGTACCTTCACACTTGTCAGACCATGTGTCCCTATTTGGGGCTTGGAAAATATAGCTACCACATGGATACCCGATATCCAAGTGTCACACAGACCCAGTGTCAGCGTCAGGGGTGGGAAGAGTACAGACATTAAAGCCCGATGGAGCTGCAGTCAACCAGCTCTGCCACTTACCGTCTGTGTGGCTTCAGGCAGTTTTTATTCTTTCCAAGCCTCAGTTTCTTCATCTAGACAATGGCTAGTTAACCAATAAGTCAACTCCATAGAGCTTGTCTTATCAGCAAAACCAGTGCTCCTAGACACTTAATATCTTCCAGCCATTCTGTCTGTGCTGTCATGTTGTTTGTAGTACTTCAGATTTTGGTCAAATTTGATGCATTACTATTTAAAACATTAACTTAAATGTATGGTTCAGGGAGCATCTTAAACAGCCATGATAATGGTAACCAAAATACCCGAACAGATGTAAAATATTCTTATTTCTTCCTGCCCATGTATTCTAATGCCTCAGGACTCCATTCATATCCACTACTCACTGTCCCCTAACAGTTTCCTGTGGACTGATCCTGTCCCAGTGGGGTCAGGGTTCTCATCTGGATGTTGCTGTAGGCTCCAGGTGGCTTTTGCTTCTGCTCTCATGCCCTGTAGTCCACTGGCCACAGCTCCAACAAGTGAACCTTCCTTGAGCTCCTTTCCCCACCTAGTACTCAAAGGCCAAGGTGGGCAATGGAAGGTGGGGTTGGGGGGGTCCACTGTGAAGACAGAAAGTGCTCTATCTGATCCTGGTCCCCATTAACCTGCTGTGTGACTTTGGGCTGGTCACTTGATTTTCCCAACCTCAGTACCCTCATCTGAAAACTAGAGTTGAATTTCCTATATCTTGCACCCATGAGAAGCATTTTCAAAGCCTTACTATTGCCATGTCATTGTAAAGGATTTACTTATAACTGTTATCTCAGAAATTGAAAGGATCATTAGTGGCTACTATGAGCAACTGTATGCCAATAAATTGGAAAATCTAGAAGAAATGGATAAATTCCTAGACACATACAACCCACCAAGACTGAACCATGAAGAAATCCAAAACCTGAACAGACCAACCACAAACAATGAGATCGAAGCTGTATAAAAGGTCTCCCAGCAAAGAAAAGCCCAGGATCTGATGGATTCACAGCTGAATTCTACCAAACATTTAAAGAAGAACTAATACCATTCCTATTCAAACTATTCCAAAAAATAGGGGAGGGGGGAATACTTCCAAACTCATTCTGTGAGGCCAGTATAACCCTGATACCAAAAGCCAGACAAAAACACATTGAAAAAAGAAAACAGAAGACCAATATTTCTGATGAATATTGGTGTAAAAATCCTTAACAAAATACTAGAAAAGCAAATTCAACAACAAATTAAAAATATCATTCATGATGACCAAGTGGGATTTATCCCTGGGATGCAAGGATGGTTCAACATACACAAATCCATTAATGTGATACATCATGTATCACCAGAAAGAAGGACAAAAGCCATACAATCATTTCAACTGGTACTGAAAAATCATTTGATAAAGTTCAACATCTCTTCATGATAAAACCCTCAAAAAAAAAAAAAAAACTGGGTGTAGAAGGAACATACTTCAACATAATAAAAACCGTACACAACAGACCCACACTGAATGGGAAGAAACTGAGAGCCTTCCCTCTAAGATTGGGAACATGACAAGGATACCCACTTTCACTACTGTTATTCAACATAGTCCTGGAAGTGTTAGCTAGATCAATCAGACAGAAGGAAGAAATATAGAGTTTCCAATTGGAAGGGATCGTGTCAAACCATCCTTGTTTGCAGATGATATGATCTTATATTTGGAAAAACTGAAGACTCCATCAAAAAACTATTAGAACTGATCAACAAATTTAGTAAAGTTGCAGGATACAAAATCAACATGCAAAAATCAGTAATATTTCTATATGCCAACAGGAAACAATTTGAAAAAAAAAAATCAAGAAAGTAATCCCATTTACAATAGCTACAAATAAAATAAAACACCTAGGAATTAACTAAAGTAGTGAAAGATCTCTATAATGAAAACCGTAAAACATTGATGCAAGAAATTGAAGAAGACACACAAAAAAATGGAAAGCTATTCCATGTTCGTTGATGGGAAGACTCTATATTGTTAAAATGTCCATACTATCCGAAGCAATCTACAGACTTAAGACAATCCCTATCAACATACCAATGACATTCTTTGCAGAAACAGAAAGAACAATTCTAAAATTTATATGGAACCACAAAAGACCCAGAATAGCCAAAGCTATCCTTAGCAAAAAGAACTAAACTGGAGGAGTAACTTTACCTGACTTTAAATTATACTACAGAGCTATATTAACCAAAACAGCATGGTACTGGCCTAAAAACAGAAACACATAGACCAATGGAACAGAACAGAGAACCCAGAAACAAATCCATACATACACAGTGAACTCATTTTTGACAAAGGTGCTAAGAACATACATTAGGGAAAGGATATTCTCTTCAATAAATGGTGCTGGGAAAACTGGACATCCATATGCAAAAGAAACTAGACCCTTGTCTCTTACCATATACAAAAATCAAACAAAATGGATTAAAGACTTAAATCTAAGGCCTCAAACTATGAAACTACCAAAAGGAAACATGGGGGAAACTCTCCAAGACACTGGACTGGGCAAAGATTTCTTGACTAATACCTCACAAACAAGGCAACCAAAGCAAAAATGGACAAATGGAATCACATCACATTAAAAAGCTTCTGCACAGCAAAGGAACAAATCAAGACTACAATGAGATATCATCTCACCCCAGTTAAATTGGCTTTTATCCAAAAGTCAGGCAATAACAAATGCTGGCGAGGATGTGGAGAAAAGGGAATCTTAGTACACTGTTTGTGGGAATGTAAATTAGTACAACCACTTTGGACAACAGTTTAGGTTCCTCAAAAAGCTAAAAATAGAGCTATTATATGATTCAGCAATCCCACTCTTAGGTATGTACCCAAAAGAAAGGAAATAAGTCTATCAAAGAGACATCTGCACGCACGTGTTTATTGCAGCACTAGTTACAATAGCTAAGCTTTGGAGGCAACCTAAGTGTCCGTCATGGTTAAATGGATAAACAAAATATGGCACATATATGCAACCGAATACTATTCTGCCGTGAAAAAGAAAGAGATCCTGTCATTTCCAGCAACATGAATGGAACTGGAGGACATTATGTTAAGTGAAATAAGCCAGGCACAGAAAGACAAACTTCACATTCTCACTTATTTGTGGGAGCTAAAATTTAAAATAATTGAACTCATGGAGAGAGAAAATATACGGATAGTTATTAGAGGCTGAAAAGGGTAATGAGGGGGTTGATAGGAGAGTGGGGATGGTTCATGGGTACAAAAAAATAGGAAGAATGAATAATACCTAGTATCTGTGAGCATAACAGAGTGACTATATATATA
>NW_016805666.1:7745568-7818615 GCF_001698545.2 Rhinopithecus bieti
CAGGCTGGAGTGCAATGGCACAATCTCAGCTCACTGCAGTCTTCGCCTCCCAGGTTCAAGAAATTCTCCTGCCTGAGCCTCCGGAGTGGCTGGGATTACAGGCATGCACCACCATGCCCGCTAATTTTGTATTTTTAGTAGAGACAGGGTTTCTCCATGTTGGTCAGACTGGTCTTGAACTCCCAACCTCAGGTGATTCGCCCACCTCGGCCTCCCAAAGCGTTGGGATTACACGCCTCAGTCACCACCCTGGTCTCGTAAAAAATAATTTAATCATACATTTAAAAATAACTAAAAGAGTATAATTGGATTGTTTGTAACACAAAGGCTAAATGCTTGCTGTGATGAATACTCCATTTACCCTGATGTGATTATTATGCATTGCATGCCTGTATCAAAATACCTCATGTACTCCATAAATATATACCACCTACTATGTAGCCCCAAAAATTAAAAATTAAAATAAATTAAATTGTTTTTTAAAGGATGTATTCCTCCACTCCCAAACCACCTTCAGCAACTACTTCCAGGCACATCAAGTAAAAACTCAGCATTCAAAACCCTTCAAACACACCCAGCATTCAGAATCCTCCATAATCTGGCGATACCCACAAGCTTCTCACACCTGTTTCCTACCCAGCACATGCTTTTTGTACCAGCCATACCCAGCCTCTTGCTGCTGGCTCACCCCTGCCTCTGAAGCTGTGCAATGCTGTTCCCTTCACCAGGCACGCCCTCCACGCTCCTATCTAAGCATTCCCTCCTTGAGTCTCCCTAGGCTGAGTCACATCCTTTCCCCCTACTGCTATGGACTGAACTGTGTCCCCCAAAAGCCATAGGTTGAAGCCCTAGCTCCCCGTGTGACGGTATTTGGAGACATGGCCTTTATAGAAGTAATAAAGGTTAACTGAGCTCATAAGGGTGGGGCCCTAATCTGATAGGATTCGTGTCTGCATAAGAACAGACTTGCTCTCTCTCTGTGGTCACACGGCAACACAGTGAGCAGACAGCCTTCTGCAAGCCAGGAAGAGCACCCTCACTAACAACCTAATCCACCATCATCTTGATCTTGGATTTCCCAGCCTCCAGAGTCAGGAGAAAATAAATGACTGTTGTTTAAGTCACCAGTCTATGGAACTTTAGCAATCATTCATACACACACACACACACACACACGCACACACAGCATCTGCTTTGTGCCAGCCACTATACAAGTCACTTTAGACGCAATAGCAGTTGATCTCCATTTTACAGATGAGAAAACTGAAGCTTAGATTAAGTAACTTGCCCAAGGTCACACATCTGGTGAGATTCCTAGCCAGTGGTAAATTGCATAACATTCAGCCAACAAACAGAGCAGCTGCCTCAAGCAGAGCCCTCAAATTACTATTTCTGTGGAATATAAAAAGGAGAGCAACACAGTCTCTGTCCTCAGGAAACTCCGGGAGGGAGGAGAGGACAAGTAGGCCATGAGTTACAGGGGGCCACAAGTGCCATAAACAGGAACCACAGTCAAAGGCCGCCGGAGAACCGGGAAGCAATGATTGGGCCAATCTGGGAAGGCTTCCACAGAGGAGGTGGCAAGCCGGAACAAGGTGCACAAATGACAGGTGCTGGTAGAGGGCTGGATACAATGGGGGCTTCACTAACCAGACCTCTCAGGCGGGGCACCCTCAGAAAATCAGGCTGAGGTGACGCACTGGGACCTCTCGCACCATGAGGCTGAGTTTAGGCAAAGCTATCGGGGTCCCAGGACCCATGATTTGCCCCCACCCCCGTCTGCCCCATTCCCAACTTCTCTATGAGGCAGGAACTGAACGAGGGGCACCAGGCTGCAGAGAAAGGGCACCATGCCTTTGGGGCTGGGACTCGGCAGAAGGTGCGCTGAGCGTGGATTCCAACAGGAGCTCTGCCGCCACCCAGCAGGGTGACCTTGAATACATCTGCCCACATGGCTGGGCTTCAAAGACCTTGCCTGCGTGATGTATGAACACACGTGATTCCCGCTCACACCAGGCTCTAGGCAGCCGGCAGGCGGAAGCGCGTGGGGTGGTGCAGATCCCTTGCCTCGCCCCGGGGGAGACTGCTTCTGATTTGGGGGAGCAGGCAGCGTGGGGCCTCCTGTTCAGAGCTCTCTCACCACTGGGCCTGACCTCAGGGGGCCCGGCTGGGGCCAGGAAGGCGTTCGCGTCAGTCAACCCCAGTGGGGAAGCCCCCCTCCCGCGGGCCAAACCGCAGCTTCTTGCAGCCACTCGCCCCGGCCCGTTTCGGGAGGAGGGCGGCGCTCCGAAGGCGGCGGCGCGCAACGGGGCCTCGGTCTGTGAACGAGCGTCCCCTGAGAAGCAGAAACTTCTTCTGCTTCTCAGGGGTGAAGGGCAGGAAAGGGGCCGTGCCGGGCTGTCCCTCCCGCAGCCTGCTCCGCGGGTGGCGCCCGGGGCCGGGTGGCAGCGGGGTGTGGGCGGGGAGACGCGGCGGGCGCGGGGGCGGCCGGGCCAGTGCGGCCGCGCGGCTCGGAAGTGCCCCCGGGCGGCCTCCGCGGCAGGCGGCTCCTGTTTCCCGGCTCCCGCCCGGGCGGGCGCGGGGCAGCTGCTGGGAGGTGAGCGGAGCAGCGTTTTCCCACAGTCTGGGGCGGTGACACATGGCGCTCACACATTCCACAGCCGGCGGCCGCGCCAGGCCTGGCCGCGAGTCAAGGCAGCGCCGGGAGCTGCCGACGAGCAGGTTCCGACTTTGGCACCCGCCGCGCCGCCTTCCCGCCTTCCCCACGCCCGGCGGGGGCGGAGGAGGACGCAGAGGGGCCCGCGCCGGCGGCTTAACCCTTGGACGTCTAGGCACAACTTTGAGCAGCAGTTTGTTGAATCTCAGCGTGTGTCTCACCCAGGTGCTGAATAAATGTCGAATGCACGAATGAATGCATGCATGCATGCATGAATGAATGAATGAATGAACAAATGAACGGACGCGCACACACATGCTATAGGGAGCCCTTCCTGGCAGGCTCACACAATGTACCTATGCAACAACTGGCCAATACACGTTCCAAAGCTCCTGACTCCCACTCTATACATTCTTTGCTGTTGTTTTTTGAGACAGAGTCTCTCTGTCGCCCAGGCTGGAGTGCAGTGGCGCGATCACTGCAACCTCTGCCTCCTGGGTTCAAGCGATTCTCGTGCCAGGCTCCCACCACCACGCCCGGCTAATTTTTATATTTTTAGTAGAGACGGGGTTTCGCCATGTTGGCCAGGCTGGTCTCCAACTCCTGACCCTGTCAGGTCATTCGCCTACCTCAGCCTCTCAAAGTGCTGGGATTACAGGCGTGAGCCACTGTGCCTGGCCACTCTGCACATTCTTGAAAGGACCCTGAATGAGGAGGGATGTTGGCACCCCCAGTTTACAATGGGGAAAACGACTAGGAGAAGTGGCTTGCTGGGGTGGCTTTACACTTCTAGATTCAGATAGGAGCCGTCAAAGAGATGGGGAAGCGGGGACATTCCCCATCATCTCCCCTTCCACCACTGGACGTGGGAGGCCCAGCGGGAGTCAAGACAGCACTCATGCCTGGACTCCAGCCCAGAGCCTGGTGTGAGGGAGCATCACCTGTGCTCAGAAATCACCCATTCGCCTCCGAGTCTGTGATGAGGGCGTTTGCCAGTCTCTGGCAGGACTCCTCCCCACAACTCTCCGTTCACTGACGGGCAATGGAAACCTTGATCAAAGCCCATTCTGGCAACCATTTGACAGAAACAAAAACAATTTGAAAACTGCTTTTAAAAAAAAATAGACCTTCTGATTCTGGGGTGGAGATCTGTTCCTATGAGATGGCACCATTCCTGTATTCTGCTTCCCTTGGGTTTTTGTGTGACTCCTCAGGACCTTCCACTCCATTACTGCATCTAACTGCCCAGGGCAGAGACTACACTGAAACAGGGACCCTTCACTCCAAATCCCACAAACCGAGGAACCAGCAAATCATCCCGCAAAGAAGCTGCCCAGACCCCAGGGCACAGGAAGGGCTCTAGAAACACTGTGATGTTTCCAGAACTGCCTTACATTCATTGCCTTTCATTCTCACAACACCCTAATGAGATGGGTGGTATTATTGCCCTGGCTTATAGCTAAGAGTACTGAGATTTGAAGAGGTGAAATCACTTGCCTGAGGTCACAGAGCTATAAATGTACTTGACCTCACGTTTGCCTAACCACCAGCCAGTGCTTTGTCAACCAGGTCTCAAAGTTTAGATGTAATTCAGATTACATTCCGCATACACACCCTCTCCTCTCACCCCCTCATAGCACATGCACACACACAGACCTGCCCGACCTTTACCTTCTCCAAGTATTAAGAGAATCTCACTTGGATCCTCAATGGCTCTGACTTTGGTAGAACCTGGTAGAACTTTTCAAACTCACTTTTGGTCTGTGAAGTAAACTACCTCCACCCTCTGACTCCATAATCAATATGTTCTCCAGTCATTACAACATAATCAAAAGACAAAGATGTCAGCCCTGGAGATTCGTGACCAGCTGGTCACATTCAAGGTAACTCAGTCGATTAGCATTCACTGTGAACCTACTATTACCAGACACATAACATGGGTGCTCATGGAGATGAGAAAGGGGACTAGGAAAAGAGAAGGATGTAGAGGAGATAAAAAGGATAAAACAATCCAGAAGGCCCACATGCCCCACTTGGGGCTCCCAATCACTCGGATTGGAAAGATTCATAAAGAGACAATTAGATCATAGTCTGCTAAGAGACAAATAAACTAAGTGGCAGAATAGAGATGAGAATGCACCTAGAGGAAGGGTTCTCTAAACAGGTGACATTTATGTTGGGTCTTTATCTTAGTTCATTTTGTACTCTTATAACAGAATATCACAGACTGGGTATCTATCAATTTTATTTATTTATTTATACATAAAATCTTTCAGAAAAAATATTTACTTTTTTTTAATGACAGAGTCCCACTGTGTTGCCCAGGCTGGAGTGCAGTGACCATTCACAGGCACATTCATAGCTCACCACAGCCTCAAACTCCTGAGGCTGGAACCACAGGCATGCAACACCATGCCCTGCTTTGGATAACTTTTTTTGTTTTTTGAGATGGAGTCTCACTCTGTTGCCCAGGCTGGAGTACAGTGGTGCGATCTTGGCTCACTGCAGTATCCACCTCCTGGGTTCAAGCGATTCTTCTGCCTCAGCCTCACAAGTAGCTGGGATTACAGGCACACGCCACCACACCCAGAGTATTTGTATTTTTAGTAGAGAGGGGGTTTCACCATGTTGGCCAGGCTGGTCTGGAACTCCTGACCTCAGGTGATGCATCTGTCTCGGCCTCCAAAAGTGCTGGGATTACTGGAGTGAGCCACTACACCCCACCTGCTTTGGATAATTTAATAAGTAGGAATTTATTGACTCATAGTTCTAGAGGCTGGGAAGTCCAAGATCCAGGTGCTGACATCTGCCGAGGGCCCTCTTGCTGCATCATCCCATGTCAGAAGGGCAAAGAGAGGAGGAGGAGGGGAGGGAGAGAGAGAGAGAAAGAGAGGATAAAAGGAGGCTGAACTTCACCATTTGTGACAAACCTACTCCAGTGATAATAACATTAATCCATTCACTCCACCTTCATGGCCTAATTACCTCTCATTAGGCCCACTTCCCAACACTGTTGGCTTTGGGATTTAGTTTCCAACACATGCTTTCTGGGGAACACATTGAAACTATGGCACCCTTGGAGAATGAATAGTTCTCCAGATGAAGGTAATGGGGAAGGTCACTGCAAGTAGAGGAAACACAATACCATACCTTAGAAAGGACACAGAAAACATGAACCATAAATTAAAAACTGAGAATTTTATGTCATCAAAATGTAAAATGTCTGCTTGCAAAAAATACACCATCAAGAAAACAAACAGATAAACCATAAACCAGGAGAAAATATTCACAAAACATGTGTCTGACAAAGGGCATACATATAGAACATATAAAGAACTTCTGTCACTCAATAGTAGAAGACAATCTAGTTTTTTTTAAGAGCCAAAGACTGAAAAGACACTTTACAAAATAAGATATACAAATAACCGCAATAAGCACATGTGAAGCACTCAACATCATCAGTCACCAGAGAATGCAAATTAAAACTACAAGACACCCCTACACACCTGCTAGAATGGCTAGAATTAAAAACTGACAACGCCAGGTATTGGAGAGAATGTGGAGCAACTGGAACTCTCATACCTCACTAATAAGAGTGTTAAATGGTACAGTCACTTTAGAAAACTGAGAGTTTCTTTAAAAGGTGAATATATACTGACCCAGTGGGATACTGGTAAATTTTTAACAATGACCTCTCCACAGGAAAGTTGAGGCTGTAGTGAGCTGTGATTATGCCACTGTACTCCAGCCAGGTGACAGAGGGAAACCCTGACTAAAAAATAAAGTAAAATAAATAAAATAAAATAAAATACTAATGGACTCTCCAGAAGAAAAGCAAATGCTACAAAGCCTGATTTTGCAGCACTGGGAAGAGATGATCACAAGTGGCTCTTGCTCACTTGTCCTGGTCCACTCCAGCACACCACTATATCTGCTTCACAACCTAGCAACCTACTGATTCATAGGCATTTACCTAAGAGAAATGAAAGCACATGTCCACAAAACGTCTCCTGCAAGAATGTTTGTAGCAGCTTTACTCATAGCTCCAAACTGGAAACAACCTAGGTGACCATCACAAGAGAATAGATATATTTGCACAATGGGATACTACTTAGCAACAGGAGTGAATGATCTACGGAGACATGCAGCAACTCAGGTGAATCTCAAAAATGCCAAGCTGTGTGACGGAAGGCAAACATGAGAAGCGCGTCCCGTTTGTCTTTATAGGAAACCTGGAATAGCTGAAACTAACCAATGGTGATAGAAACCAGATCATGGTTGCCGGGTGGTGGTGGGCGTTGACTGGGAAAGAAGGACTTTCTGGGGTGATAGAAATGTTCTGGGCCTTAATATGCCTTGATCCAAATGGAATCCTTACGATTGGAGCATTTCCCTGTATATAAATTATGCGTGTAAAAGAAAAAGGCATCACACCTAAAAAGCCTGGATTTCCCTTTACTTGGATACTCAAGATAACTTAGAAGCAGAGGATCACAGACCAGCTTAGGGACTGCAAAACCACTGCTTCAGCCCATGGGCTCAGGGAGTAAGCTGTATTCCTCTTACTTTCTTTTAGCAAAACCAACAAAGCATTATTTGCTTTCTTGGCCACTGTGGTTACCAGGTCTCCAGCCACAGGACAGAGTATGGGCTGAGCAGGCAAAGGGCACTGAGGTCAGCCTGGCCTGGTCCTGCCCACAGCCCACTCTCATTCCTCCATCCCCTCCTCTATTGTTGAGGAAGCCATTTTTGAGAAACTTGCAAAGTTACTCCGTCCCCAGTTACCTTCAGTTTCTCCTGTTTTCCTCCACTCCTTCTCCCCTCATCCACAACCTTCCATCCCTCTTCTACTTAAATACCCTTAAAGAGCTATATGCTAATGATTTAATAGCCCAGGGCAGTCAGGAACCCCTGATTCCAAGAGTTCTGCTAGTCACTCAAGCACAAAAATGGGTTAGTAACTTGTCAAAGGTTACCCCGTGTGTTGACTTTCACTTACTCACTCTCCGAGCCTCACTTTTTTTAAATTTGCAAAACAAGGGAAATAATTCTCAGCAGTCTATTTTAGGGATAAAACGAGAACCTGTGAAAACATCAGCCAGTTTGAGGGATTTCAAGTTTATGGCTAGTTTCTCTTTTTATATTTTATTGTAATTAATCGTCACTATAAGCATTTTCAGGCCATTCTAAAGAAGGGGTGCCGCTCTCCCAAGTCCTACACGGAATGAGGAGCAAAGCCAGGATCCCAGCCTGGGTCTCTGCTCTTTACTCAGCTCGGTGCTTTCCCAGGTGGAAAGCCAGCTGGCCCAGGGCACTGCAGCGGACTCCACCTACTCACGTTTCCATCTCTGCAATTCTAGAAAAACAGCACAGAGGGCCAGGTGCAGGAAGGTCGAAAGGCTGTTGTCTCACACAAAAACAGTAAAATTCCTTTCACACCCTTCTACCTCCCACCCTTTAATTAGTCTCTTATGAACATAAAGTCTCCTTGACTTTTCAAAGTTTTATAAAGAATTACTTGTGGAACTCTTGGAGACCAAGTGTGAGGCACTTGTAAAACTTCACATAATACACAGAGTTTCCTTTTGCCTTTCCGTATTTTATTCACACACACTTTCCTGTAACAACATGTGCCAGTCATTCTCCAGCCGCTCCCCACTCCTCCCACCCCCGTAACTTCATTCTCCTTCACACTTTCTGCCAGAAAAATGGCTGCTTCCAAGGCCCTCCAAAACATTTCGAGCCGCTCTCCTTAATTGCCTTGCTCCTCAGAGTTAATGTGCCTTCAGTCTTCTTATTTGAGGCAGGGTCTCACTCTGCTGCCCAGGCGGGAGTGCAGTGGTGCCATCATAGCTCACTATAGCCTGGACGTCCTGGGCTCACGTGATCCCCCCACCTTAGAGCTCATGAGTAGCTAGGACTACAGGAGCATGCCACCACATCTGGCTAATCTTTTTTTTTTTTTTTGTAGAGACAGGGTTGTACTATGTTGCCCAGGCTGGTCTCGAACTCCTAGCTCAAAGGATCCTCCTGCCTCAGCCTCCCAAAGTGCTGGAATTACAGACATGAGCCAACACACCCAACCTGCCCTTCTTGTTTGACTCTTCGGTGTTCCCCAGGCAACAGTACCGGGGAACTGGAAACAGTACTTTCTTGTCTCTGTGCGTTGCTCCTGCTGTCTCCCCCGTATCCCCTTATCCTTCACACAGTATCTGCCCTTCAGAACTCAGCTCAAAGGCCAGCTCCTCCATGAAGCCTTCCCCATGTCTCCCGTGAGAAGTGTGCTCTCCCCTCCTCTGAGCCCTATGCCACTTTTCTAAGCCTCTTTGTTGTGGCACCATTCCTGTCTCCCTCCCTTGTACATAGGCTGGGAAGTTGTTGAGTTGATGGGTAGCTGGATAGAGGGAGGGATGGGTGAATGGTTGGAGGAATGGAGGGATGGAGGGATGGATGAATGGGTGGAGGGATGGAGGGATGTATGGATGGATAGACTCAGCCACACATGCATGAAATGTATATGAATTGTTGAGTGAATAGATAGATAACAGGCAGGCAACATTTTCTAGAGCTATTATATAAGACATACTCATACTTGGAGTTTCAGCATCGTGTTAATATATTTACTTGTTCAATGTTTATTCAGTAGTTTTCTTTTCTTTTCCATCCATTCCCAATCTATGTCTGATGCAGTGGACAGGCACTTGGGAATATTTAATTCAGGCTCGATCCTAAATCGTGTTCAGTCAATGTTTATGGATAACGAAGAGCTAAATACATTTTAATTTGTTCCCAAGGTGAAGCCTGATGAGTTTTTACTAGTATTCAAAAGTGGACGTCAATATATTTCTTGTTTCTGTTTTTTGGTTCCCAGCTGAGTGGAAGGTCAACTAGTCCAACTGCTCATATTTCAGAAGAGGAGAGCAAGGTCTGGAGGGGAATGTGGCTCGCCCAAGGTCAGAGGTAGAGGGAGATTAAAGCTCTGGGTTTTGACTGTCAGCTCCTTGCTCTGTCCTTGACACCTTAAAACTTAAAGTCAAAGAGCTGGGCTTATCCATTATAGTCAGGTTTCAAACTTTGATGAAAAGCAGAGAAGTTTGGGGAGAAAATCCAAGACTTCTCTGGAGAGAGGTAAGATTTCTGTATTATAGATTCTTTCTTTGTTTTACATCATTACGTATAAGACCTTCACGTTCCAAGGTCTCATTTGTACAATGAAGAGAAAACTGCTATGCCCCTGACTCCTTCCAAGGGCCGCTGGAACATTCTAGAATTGTATTTCCACAGTTAGCTCTGCTCTGATTTGGGAAAAGAATTGAAGACTTTTGTGGTGTTGGCTCTGACCTCCCTTCTTAGCAAAACTTCTAAGGTCCGCTAGGACGTGGCAACAGCTTGAAGAACTCCTCTAGTACCAAACCAAGAATTAACCCTTTCTCTGCTCTGCTGATGTAACTACTTTCCACAGATTTATGGAAGAACAAAATGCCCACAAAACCTCTGTGAACGACTAATTTATCTGACACCCTAGCTCTGACTTATCTGTCCCAAAATACAACTCAAAAACACTTTCCAGAAATTTCTAAAATTTCTTTGATCCAAGGTTTCCAGAAATATCTACAGTTCTGTTTGTGTATTATAATTTCTTGATGACCATGGTTCAAAACCTTAGCTTACTCCTTTAAAAAATACCATTATCAGCCTAGGCACAGTGGCTCCCGCCTGTAATCCCAGCACTTTGGGAGGCTGAACGGGGTGGATCACCTGAAATCAGGAGTTTGAGACCAGTCCGGCCAACATGGTGAAACCGCGTCTCTATCAAAAATGCAAAAATTAGTCGGGCATGGTGGCGGGCACCTGAAATCCGCGCTACTCGGGAGAATCGCTTGAACCCGGGAGGCAGAGGCTGCAGTAAGCCAAGATCATGCCACTGCACTCCAGCCTGGGCAACAAGAGTAAAACTCCGGCCGGGAGCGGTGGCTCAAGTCTGTAATCCCAGCACTTTGGGAGGCCGAGACGGGCGGATCACGAGGTCAGGAGATCGAGACCATCTTGGCTAACATGGTGAAACCCCGTCTCTACTAAAATACAAAAAATTAGCCGGGCGTGGTGGCGGGCGCCTGTAGTCCCAGCTACTCGGAGGCTGAGGCGGGAGAATGGCATGAACCCGAGAGGTGGAGCTTGCAGTGAGCCGAGATCGCACCACTGCACTCCAGCCTGGGCGACACAGCCAGACTCGGTCTCAAAAAAAAAAAAAAAGAGAAAACTCTGTCTCGAAAAGAAAAGAGAAAAAAAACTAATATCTGTCTCGAAACTCTGAATAACAAAGGGCACAGCTTATCTATGCATCATAAATGCAGCTAGCAACTACTCATGAGCACTAAACAGTTTTTTAGATTGTTACTTTCCCCTCACAAATTCACAGATTATAGGAAGAAAGCAGAAAAGTAGCCAGAGAATGGGGACACACGGGAGGGCATCTCTGCAAGAACTGGTTCTCTTCCCCCAGTGCCCAAGCAGCAATTAAGAGTGGTCAGCCAACCAAAAATGTGTCCGGCTTTTATGAATTTCCAATCAATACCCAAAACACCAGAAGTCTCTTTTCAAATTAAAAAGAGGGAGAGAGAGAGCGTGAGGGAGGAAGAAAGGAAGAAATCCAAACAGTGGACAAAAACAAGGCAACCGTGGCTCCCACTCCAGCCTGTGAAGCAGCGACAATGGTGAGAAATCAATGCCCAGAACCACAAGGCAGCTTTCAGACACCTCTTGACCCTGTCACTTCCTGGGTAATTAAGAGGCACTACAGTTCCGTGTCACTGTCAGGGGTTGAATGTATATCGATAGATAGATATATATGTTCTTAAAAGATTCTTTTTCTACAGCCTTGGTCAGGATCCTGCCAAAGAAAAGCGGGAGAAGAAAGGCATTTTGTCCAGAGTGCAGTGAAAGGAAACATGAAAGGAGAAACCTAAATTTTTCAGCACAGTCTGCCCCTGACATGGGAAAATGGCGCAGACAAGAATAGATGGCTTGTTCGCCGTTGAGTTTTTTTCTTCCTTCCCTTGACAGATTATCTCTGTGAATGTGGCGTAGGCAGCAGGGCACCCCTCCCTCTCTGTTCTTCTTCGGATACCTTAAGAACTTGAATGCAAAGCCTGGGGTCTACATGACAGGCCGAGTCAATGCTTGGCTGCATGGGGCTCTAAAGGGGGCCGCCTTCCTTCCAAGGGCCTCAGTTTCCCTAAATGAGGGAAATTGTACTAAACCTACTCTGGAGCTGTTTCCAGGGCTGGCATTCACTGAGACCATGAGAAACGGTTGTTTCTTCTGACCCAGGAAACAGAGGAACATAGAGTACCAGGTGAGCAGAAGTGGCCTCCCCACCCATGCCTATGAAATACCAGCAATGAAGGCCACTCGGAGAAGGTCAGACCAACCCACTGGAGAGAGAAAACCTCCAGAGGCGCTTTGCCAGCTCTGCCCCTGATGGTTCTTTGGCGAGTCTGCATCCTTCCCCTGTGGTACTTGTCTGTGGGGCTCAACTCAGAGGGCTGAGCACAGTCTGCTTTGCAAATGAATGCAAGCCACTCGTCCACCATAGACTGGGAACTCCCTGGACCACGGCCCTCGCTGATGAACCCGGCATCCCTCCCAGGGCCAGCAGCAAGCCTGGGCCCCACACAAGAGGAGTTCGGTGAACGTTTATTAAGCCAACATCTGACTTTAACGATACGGCAGGGAGAAGGAAGCTTGTTCTCACTGGGTGCCTCAGTGCATCACTTTCGCATAAACCTGAGAGTTTTATTTCAGCAAACCAGTCCCTTCCCTGAGTCCTAGGTAATGAGTTTTACTCCCGGAGGACAAGAACACAGTTCTATCATCTCTCTATGCCTACTACTAGCACAGTGACAGGGTGTACACACCAATGAAGTTTGAGGGAAGGAATGGATGATGTTACACACTGAGGTCTTCCTCCTGGGTCTGTCACCTGGCCCTCAGCATAGGGGCTGGTGTATATAGTGACTGCCCCCAGAACACCTGTCAGTGTGGCACTCCGATACCCTGAGATGAGTGACATTCTCCACATGGTACAGCAGGGGTGTTGCATGCACGTGGCACGTGTGCAAAATGCCCCGTGCGCTGCATTGGCTGTCACAGCAAAGAGGCCCCCATCACTCTTGGAATATCAGAAAGATAAAGATACTAGTAAATGGGAAAAGGGAGTTACACTTATCTAGAGGAAAAGTATAATACAAATTTACTGTCACAATAACATGCTTATAATTAAGGAGAAGCTTATCTTAGTGTTCTCTCTCATTGGATAGGTGCTGTGTTTTATAGCATTGGGCTGGACTCAAGAAGCTGGCTCCCAAAAACCTGGGCTTCCTTTGCAACCTCTACATGAGGAAGAAGGACCAGTTAGTGTGACCCATCCTGGGGAAGGACAGGCTTTCCCTAGGTACAAAAAGACCATTATTACCTTGGCCTCTTGGCCACTTTTTCATCTGGCCGGCTTAAAACCCTTTCATTTGCTCTCACAGTGGCTTGAGGGACAAAAGGGCAAGGATTACCAGCCCTAGGGTAGCTAGGTGGCTACAGGGCACTTGGAATATGGCTATGGCTACTGCCGCTGAAGAACTGAATTCATTTTATTACATTCTAACTAATTTAAACAAATTTAAACGGCTGCATGTGTCTTCTGGTTGCCACTGTGACAGACACCATAGCTCTAAACTCATCCTCATCATCTAAAAAAAATGTGTAAAACTTAAGGTATTTGGGGACTTGATAAAGCCTTGAAAAATCTAAATAAGACAACAGACAAACCAACTTAAAAGAGGAAGAGGCCTCTTCACTCTCACTTGGAGACCACCCAGGACTGTATTTTCAAAGTCTATTAGCATCTGCCCAGAGCTGGTGGTAGAGCCTACCCTGAGGTAGCCACCCGTGCCCCACAGGGATGCCTCTCCCCTCCAGCATACCCTGGCGTGCACACCCCTGAGTAGCCCCCACCCTGGCACTGATGACAAGGCTTGTGCACAGCAGCTCTGCTAGACTGTGAGCTCCCAGGGCACAGAGACTGGCTTTACCTATCATTGAATACCTCCCTCCCTCCAACTCCCAGCTGAATGCCAGTCACACAGCAGGTGCCCAAAAGAGGGTTGTTTTGAACCAAATCCCTAACATTTAATTCAGAGGTTGTTATGATCATAAGATGGAGTTTCCTATGGACTGAATGTTTATGTCCCCCTCGTATGTTGAAGCCTAATCCCCAGTGAGATGACATTTGCAGGCGGGGCCTTTGGGAGGTTGCCAGGTTTAAATGAGTTCTTGAGGCTAGAGCTCCCGCGATAGGGTGAGTGTTCTTATAAGAGGAGGAAGAGACCAGACCCTCCGTCTCTCTGCTATGTGAGGACACAGTAGGAACGCAGCTTTCTGCACACCAGGAAGAGACCCCTCCTCCAACACCAAATTAGCACCTTGATCTGGGACCTTCTTGCCTCCAGAACCATCAGAAATAAATGTTTGCTGTTTAAGCTAGGATATTTTGTTACAACAGCCTGAGCTAACTAAACTAGGATCTTTGAAAGCAGCAGTTTTGACATCAGCTTTTTCACACGCACTCATTAAAGATTTTTTTAAAAACCAAAAAAAGAGATTTTACCAAGTACTTCCCATGGAAACTACGGGACCAAGAAAGAGTCAGTCTCTGCTCTCAGGGGGAACCAACACAGTGTGAGAAATGACCAAGTACAGAAGTAATTATAACTCCAGACATAAAGTGATCTGTTCCATTTGAGCAATGCAGATGGAGCCCTTGGAAACTTCAGAGAAAAGGGATGGGTCACTGCTAAAATTAGTAGGGGAGGAAGCAGGAGGGGACAGCTTCCTGGAGAAAGTGGAGCATCTGAGCCAGGCCTGGAGGGATCGGGTGGATGTGCCTATGTAGAAAGGAGACTGGGATGAGAGCAAAGAGCAGAGGCTGGCGGGCAGGAAGTGGAGGGAAGGAGAGGAGGTGTCTGGGGACAGGGACAAGTCCAGCCTTTTACACAGCAGCACTGCTGTACAAGAAGCTGGGAAGAAGCTCTGCTCTGGCCGAAGCATTAATGCTAAGGGTCCCTGCTACCTTGTTCTGTGCCCTCCGCCCCACCCTCCCGCCCCAGCTCCGTGGAGCTCAGGTTTAAAAACTGTAAGGAACTGGAACATTTTGTATTTCTAGTCCTTTTCCCTGCCACCTGCAACGGATCCCCCAGTCCTACCCCTTTCATAAGGAGTGAGGGTGGACAGCTGGACAACCAGTGTGGCCTCCCAAGTGGCCGTGGGAAGGGCTGGGCTGTCTGCTGCCCTCACTCTCTTCCGCCTGCTGTGAAATCCACATCAGCTGGAGATGCCCAAGAGATCTGTTTCCATCTGCTCTGGGCACGGCTGGTGAGAAAGCCTCAGGATTCGAAAGGCCAGCCCAGGGAGGGGGCAGGGTAAGAGCCCACTGCAAAGGCATGTTCAGCCAGTCCTGGGAACAGCTGCCCAGCCGTGGGGCCAGGAGGCTCCCCGCTTCCCAGCAACACTCAAATCACCCATTTTGTAGCCTGGCTGCTAATGATGCAATTAAGTTCATCAGAAAGCATCTGTTCTGAATGATAGGCACACTGTTCTGAGAGAAGTATGGGTATACTCTGAGAGAAGCTCGCCAGTCGGGGACTTGGGTGACTAAGCAACCGGGACTCTTGATGTTCCCAAGAGCCTCAAAACTACCCCTTGGGACCTTATCCAACCATCTTGAACTAGACCAGCAAGTCTCCTCTGAGCCCTCAGCCAAGACCTCAGGACGGAAGCTCGTTCAGGGACGTGCAGCTCTTCACAAGCCCGAGGGCTCACTGCCACCAGAACCCCTCGTGAGCTCCCCACAGCAATGTGAGAACGGACAGGGGATATCGTTTCAGGCAAATACTAGATGAGCAGCTGTTGTACTCAAGCACGGCTTCCTCCTAAAGGAGGGCTGGAGGCAAAGGTTCACTTACAGGGGGTGTTTATTCAGGTGGTGACCCCAAGGAGCAGGAGTGAGTTACAGTTTAAGAGGGAAACCAGGAAGAAGGGAGAGCCAATAAAAGGATGCATTCCTGATGTAGCTACCACAGGAGAAACAAGTGCTCAATTCCTTGGAAACTTCTAAAGAACATGTGGAACACACCTCAGAACTGCCCACCCGTCAGTTGAAAGAGGAAAGCACTTGGTCATAGGTTCCTGCCCTCTGTTGGTCAAGGGTGGCTCCATGGATGATAACACTGCACAGTTCTAGGATGCACAGTGGTAAGTGTCAATATCACAGGGGCAGAAAGGCCCAGGACAGGAAGCGAGAGGTATGCAGTATGGGCCCAGGTTAAGGTGCTGCCACTGCACATCCGTGAAGCTATTCAAAGTCTGTGACCCCCTGGGTTCTGTATTCTGGCTGGAGTAAGAGGCAGCCTGAAGAGGGGCTTTCCAGAAAGCTTTGGAGTGTTGTGTCTGCTTCTACCATGTCTCTCCCTGGAGTCCAGGGCACAGGCTAAGCCTGCTTGAGACCTGCTGCTTGCCAAATCTGTATTAGTTTCTGATTGCTGCTTTAAGAAATTACCAGAAAATCAGTGGCTTAAAACAACATTAATATATTATTCTACAGTACTGGGGTCAGAAGTCCAACACAGGTCTCACTGCGCTAAAATTAAGGTATTGGCCAGGCTGTATTTCCTTTCTGGAGGATCCAGGAAAGAATCTGTTTTCTTGCCTTTTCCAGCCTCTAGAAGCTGCCTGCACTTCTTGGTTTGTGGCCCCTTTCTCTGTCTTCAAAGCCAGCAATGGCCACTTGCGTCTTTCTCACATTACATCACTCTGCCTCTTCTGCCTCCCTCTTTTATTATAAGGACCCTTGTGATTACATTGGGCCACCTTAATAATCCAGGATAGTTTCCCCATCTCGAGGTCAGCTGATTAGCCAACTTAATTCTGCCTGCAATCTTAATTCCTTTTTGCCAATAACATGACATAACATATTCTTCGGTTGTAGGGATTGGGATGTGGATGTCTTTTGAGTTACCATTATTCTGCCTGCCACAGATACTGTTCTGCCCTTCTTTGAAAAGAAGAGCTCATCATATACACAGTTAATCAGGGTTGACTTTTTACACTGTCCTTGGAGCCAGGAAGGGAGAACCTGCTTGTCCCTGAAACTGTCCCTAGGATCCCACATGCTCCGGGCACAGCAGCCTGCTCTGTCAAGGACATCTAAGCCCAGTAAAGCTCCAGGTCAGCTTGGGCATCATAGGAAGAGCCTGAAGTTCACAGAAGGAGAAGCTGAGCTCCTACCCCAACTCACTAACTAGCTAGTGATGAGACCTAGAGCAGGTCACTCAACCGTTCTGAGCCTCCATACTCCCATCTGTACAGCAAGGCTAATGCCCTAGGGGGCAGTCAGGATTAGAAATCACTTTTTCTACCATTTAGAAAAAAATTGTTGAAGTCTCACCAGCTGTGACTGGCACAAGGCTAACTCCCTACCCTCATCAAGCTTGGATTTTAGTTGGGTCTAACATGTGGGAAGTCCATAGACAGTCCCGGGAACACAGGTATGCAATAAATTGAAAACATTTTTTGAGCTCTCAAGCCTGCAATTCTCAAGAAAATAATGCTACGTTTTAGTTATTTATTGATTTGTAACATACAAAGTTAAGCATAACCCTTATTCGACTTGATCCTCACAACAACAATCCAGGGATGGGGCAGAGAGCAGCCCCTCCATGGGCCTTCTTGTGCCCACAGTGAAACCCTGTGCCCAATCCAAGCACCTCAGTCATGCACAGCAGGTCACTTCCTGTTCTGTTTCCATCCTTTCGGGTTAAGAATAAGAAAACAAAAACTAAAAAAAAAAAAAAAAACACCACACACACACAATTAAATGGCTCTTCTCTAGCACTGCAGATGTAGTAACGTATTTATCCCATGTTCTCACCTGGTATAAACGTTTTAACCATATTTGGGGGTGGAGGAGGGTGAGGAGCGTGTTTGCGCTTCTCTTTTTGCATTTAGCCCAGGCTGTTAGCTCCATGTTTTCCTGTCTCTCTCTCCCACAAAGCTGTGAACTCATCACCTAGGGGTAGCGGGTATTAGGAGGCCCCCATAGCAAGACCTAGGGAGGAATTTGCAATTATTTAGCAGCCCTTGGGAAGCACTTCCTAAATCCAACTCCCTCACCTATCCCAGTCTTTTAGTGGGAGAGAACCCTACAGAGTCCTCTCCAGAAGTCTCAGGTGGCTATCCCATGAAAGACAGTCTCTGGAAGGTTCTATTGTTATACTCAAGTTGACAGGAATAAGCTTCAGCCAGCTGGTCCAAGGATCCAAGTGACACCAGCTGGTCCCCAACCTACAGAGTGATCATGAAGATGTCTGTGAACTGGCATCTGACAGTTCCCCGTTCCCCATCTCCAGTTCCTGGAAGGGCAGCTACAACCTAACGGTGCAAGGGAGGGGTGGCTTGATGTGGAAGGCAGTTGTCCCTCACTGTCCCGATTACCCAGCGCGTGCCTCTGCCTCCAGTTCCCACACTCTGCTGCTTTGCTACTGGGGCTCCTGTGCTCAGTTTGTCAGGCCTCCCAGGCTCAGCAGGCAGGATGCCATAATTCTCAAGAATAAAGAAAACATTTTAGAGTCTGACAAGCCCAACATTTGCATGTCTGTTTTCAGAGAAATACCCATGTTGGGGGATTAATCCTCTTTCTTCTGCTCCCCACCCCCATCCAGGCCAAAGTGGGAAAACATTCTTGACATAGTTGCCTGAAAAGGATTTCTAAAGAGAAAAATACTGCCCATGCCCTGTGATTTCAGGCACTCAGTGTGAAAAGCACCCAAAGGAAGGTGATAGGGTAAAGAACAGAAAAGAAAAAAATCCTCTTTAGTCAAATAGATTGTTGATCTTAAAGTGGACAGTGCATTAGCTTTGTCTCTAGTCTCCGGAAACAGACATGTTCATGCTCTGCTTAAAAAGGCATGATTTCTGCACTAAGAGCAGAGCCTGTGCTCCCCTAGGCTGTGGATTGGGGGATAGTAAATGGGGAAAGGGGCAAAAGCCCAAGGCCCAGAGAAGCATTGGGCAGAGGAGAGAAACACAGGGTTTCTCTCTTTGGAGCATTTTACACTGGGACTTAGTTTTATCCCGATGCTAAGGGACTCTGAATTTGGAAGAGAAAAAATACATTTGACCTCATATTTGGGAAGTCCTGCTTCCCAAAGATCTACCTCACTCTAGGGGAGGCCCTCTCTGATCTGCTCTGAGCATTAAAAGTAAATTTATGAAAGAATTCCTGGAGAAAAGCCAACCAGGGCGACTTGTCCTGAATCATTAAAGTTTCTGTCTTAAGAGACGATTTCCACAAAGGCCAACTCTATTCTCCTCTCTCAGGTTGGGAAGCTGATGACCTTGTAAGCAGTAAGGGCCCTCTGATGAGATGAACTTTGCTCCCATTGTTCCAAAGAAGGCGAACCTGTGCCCAGGAAAGCGATTGAGGATTGAGGGGCTGGTCCAGGCAGATGTAGCAAAAGGCAATTTTAAAGTTCTTAAGACAATGTGGGCATGCCCAAGATAACAGCCATGCACCCATCCATCCATTCAACAACTGAATGTTTATGTTGGCCAGAGCCCTGTATTAAACGGCGATTCCCTTCAACCTCGAGAGGGCGTGTAAGCCCACAAAGCCCTGGAAAGGAGATACAATGGGAAGCTCAGGAAATGCAGAGAGCCCATGGTGAGTGTGAGTGGACTGACCATGGTGGAGCCATGAAAGCATCTCAATACCAACCCCAGAGGCAAGGCCCAGCACGTGGTGGTGGAGGCAGGTGGTCCAGGACACCCTGGATGCTCAGAGAACTTCCTCTGGGCCAAGCCCAAAATGGCACAGGCTGAGGCAGCACATCCCACGTGTCCGTCAGGAGAGCAGTTTCCAAATGAAGCCATGGGGAAGGAGCCAACAGGAAAGGACCCTCTTCTCTGAGGAGCTGGGGACACGGGGAGAGCTCTTCACCTGAGACTGGGCCAAGGGGAGGGAATGCCTGGTGGGACCCAGCGCCCAGAACAAAGGCATTTGTGTCAGGGTCTCTGGGACAGGGACCAGGTGAGGCCAGTAGCATGAGGCCCAGGTGAGACTTGCGCTGCACAGTGACCATCTGGACATGCCCTCAAGCCACCACAAAGAACTGTCGCCTAATTGCTGGAAAGCAGAGGGCCGGGCTGGGGCAGACCCGAAAGGGGAACCTTGAGAAAAGAAACAGAGGGAGGCAGGAAAACCTTCTTTGGAACAATGGTAGTAAAGTTCATCTCATCAGAGGGGCCTTGTTGCTTACAAGGTCATCAGCTTCCCAACCTAAGAGATGGGGATAGGGTCGGCCTCTGTGGAAATCATCTCTTAAGACAGAATCATTAATAATTCACTCTAGTTGGCCTTTCTCCAGGAATCCCTGCACAAATTAACTTTATATGCTCAGAGCGGGTCAGAGAGGACCTCCCCAAGAGCGAGGCAGATGTTTGGGAAGTGAAACCAGAGACTTTGCCTTAAAGGAGACACATTCCCTCCTGCTCCCCACTAATCCTAGAGTCTGCAATAAGCTGTCTGAGATAAGAGGGACAAAGAAACCAGCCAGAGAAGAGCTGCAAAATTCCTGGAAGTTCTTGATCTGTAGTTCTTATCCCAAATGTGTGGCAACGAAAGAAAGCTGCCCACCACCTTTATGCCTTTCTCCCAGTAAAAGACTAATTTCAGTCGGGCGGGGTGGCTCACGCCTGTAATCCCAGCACTTTGGGAGGCTGAGGTGGGTGGATTGCCTGAGGTCAGGAGATCGAGACCAGCCTGGCCAACATGGTGAAACCCCATCTCTACTAAAAATACAAAAATTAGCCAGGCATGGTGGCAATGCCTGTAGTCCCGGCTACTAGGGAGACTGAGGCAGGAGAATCGCTTCAACCTGGGAGGCAGAGGTTGCAGTGAGCCGAGATCATGCTACTTTTACTCCAGCCTGGGAGACAGAGTGAAACTCCGTCTCAAAATAAATAAATTAATTAATTAAAATAAAATAAAAGACTAATTTCAAAAATCCCTCTTGGGTACACAGCAGAGTATAGCATACAAAATGCATTTGGCCCTCTCACCCTGGGTTTCACTCTGGGATTTCCCTATAAGCATTTAGATTTCCTTCTGCATGACCCAACCTTAGGCTGGAAGGGAAGCTTGTCATCAGCTGACAGTGAGGAGTGGCAGGTAGACAGGCCCTAGGAGAAGCAGGAGGTCAGTGTCTGGAGGGGACATCCGGCCCCAATTCTGACTCCCAAAAGGAGAGCATCAAGGCCCGGAAGCATTCAAGCAGAGGTGAAAGCACACCACACACCGGCAGCATCTGCCTCACTGCCACCCCCAACCCCAACTTAACCACCCAATTCTGCTCAGGGCTGAACTGATTAGTCATTCATAATGCTTAAGTCATTAATTCAGGAAGGAAGCCACGCTAGCTGCCTCTTCTCACTGGGAGTTTGCTGCCGTTGCAAAACACATGAGTAATCAGACATTCCGGGAGCCCTCGTTAAGCCCATTGCCAAGAAAGGTGTCTTGCAGCTCATTTGCTGGAGGGGGAAGCCACGCTACAGGCCCTGAGTCATGCTGGGTCCAGGGGAGGGCAAGGCCAAACTTGCCTGAGTACAACATTGCATCACCGAGATCTGCGAAGGAGAGGCTTGCCCAGCCACCAAGCTCTGCTGACCTCACCCACAGCCCCAGCTGGGGCTGACCCTCTGTGGGCTGCTCTGCTGCTTCTGCGGTTTGGGGAGACTCAAGGCGTCAGAGATAGACATCCTGGGAGGGACACCAGGTACTAGATAGAGTCTTATGTCCCTATATGACAGGTGCTAAAACTGAGGCCCACAAAGGCAGTGACACTTGCCTAGAGTCAAACCTAATGCAAACAGACTTAGGATAGAATTTCATCTCAGTTTTTTGTCCCCAGCAATTTTCACTGCACCAAATTACATTAATAGGTAATGTTAAAGGCTTGACTGTGAATGGCAACATAGTGAAAACTACCCATTGTCCAGCAGCAAGCAAGTACTTTAGAAAATTGTGGTCAAATAAAATGAAATGCTAACCATCCATCTAAAAAAGATTGTTACCGCTTTACATTCCGATATGGAGCTATCTCCAGGATATGCGTTCTGTTGCTGCTGTTGTTGTTATTATTATTTGCTTTCCATTGTTGAGATGGAGTTTCGGTCTTGTCACCCAGGCAGGAGTGCAGTGGTGTGATCTTGGTTCACTGCAACCTCTGCCTCCCAGGTTCAAGCGATTCTCTGCCTCAGCCTCCCAGGTAGCTGGGATTACAGGCGTGCTCCACCATACCCAGCTAATTTTTGTATTTTTAGTAGAGACAGGGTTTCACCATGTTGGCCAGGCTGGTCTTGAACTCCTGATCTCAGGTGATCCACCTGCCTCAGCCTCCCAAAATGCTCTTAAATGGTTTTTAAGAGCAAGAAAGCACTTATGGAGACAGTACGTATGGTGCACTACCGTGTGGAGGGACACACACACATACTCCCTAACACTTAGTGTTCCAAAGGGGTGCAAGGACTGGCACTAGCCATGCGAGTTATTATCAGAGCGCATTTTCCAACCTGTGCCGAGTCAAGCTTCCAAGAGTGCCTCTAACTCGTGGCCACTGAGCCTGGCCAGCCCCGTTTCCCTGTAGCCCTCCTCCACCCCGGTGCATCTCCATGCCTGAATGTCCAGGTGCTCAGGAACCTCTGTGTAAGCAAAGCTCTGGGAGGGGCCCCTTGGTACCCCCTACTCCCCTTTCCCCTAGTGTCAGACAACGGAGGCCCAGCTTCGAAGCTTGCCTGAGGTCACAAAGGGACAGCCCCAGAAAGAAAATGCTTCATGCCTCTGTGTCTTAAAGCTCTCATTCTTTGTGAGTTGTCTGTTCACACATAAAGACCCCTGAGAGGAATCACACCTTGAGCTCAATCAGTCACCACCTCATTATTTACCCACCAGCCTCTCCTTGGGTATTAACTCACACCCAGGGAACAGCAAAGGTCTCAGGAGAGGGCCGGATTGCTCGCCTGCCCTCCAGACGGCTGCAGGGGACAAACTGCTCCCCAGGCCCAGGGAGGAGGAACCATCTGAGCCGTATCTGGTTGACCTGTGGTGAGAACAGCGCCCCTGGGTAGGACTGAGTCCATCCACCATCCCTCAAGTCACCTGGAAAAGTTGCTTTAGGAACTCCTAATATCATTTTTCACCTCCCAAGGAGTTCACATCTATGCACATGTTTCCATCGTACGGACCAGGAAACAGGCTGAGAGGAGAAAGGAATTATGTACCTCGGTTTAGAGCCAAAGTGACCTGCCTGCATTCCAGCTGTTTCCATCCATGTCCGTGTCAACTGGCATCTGGAACTACTAGTAGCAGCATCCAGTCAATGTGAGTTGACTACATGGAGGAAAATCTACTATGGTGCTTGGAAAGATTGGGACCCTCATGATTTAGGATATAAAGATTTGTTGTCTGCATGGAAGAAAGAACAGGGCAGTGCTATGGGGACAGTAGGGACGTTCTAAGGAAACACACCCACTAGTTTAGGGTAATCAGGTAATACTGTTTATAGACTATTAATGATACATGAGGATCACACTCGGCCCGAGTTCTTTGCTTAGTTTCACTGTCTTACTCTGACATCCTCTCCTAAGTTTCAAGGCTTCTCCCTCCCACCTCCCTCTCCCAGCCATATCACCACCACCACCATATTTTAATTCCCCATCTTTCTTTTTCTTTTTGAGACAGAGTCTTCCTGTGTCACCCAGGCTGGAGTGTAATGGCGTGATCTCGGCTCACTGCAACCTCCACCTCCTGGATTCAAGCGTTTCTCCTGCCTCAGCCCCCTAAGTAGCAGGGATTACCGGCGTGTGCCACCACGTCCAGTTTTTCTTTCTTTTTTTTTCAGTAGAGGCAGGGTTTCATTCAGCATGTTCGTCAGTCTGGTCTTGGACTCCTGACCTCAGGTGATCTGCCCACCTCGGCCTCCCAAAGTACTGGGATTACAGTCGCTGCGCTGGGCCCTCATTCCCCATTTTTCTGTCCACCCTCCTTTTGGCACCATCACAAACCTCTTCCAGGCCGGACTGGGCTTGCCTTCATATTGACCACGCATATTTATGCTGGGATACTCTTTCCTTTTTGAGGTCCTTCCCTTGCTTATTGATGTGTTTGTTAATTAATCAGATGTTTACTGAACGCTCGCACGCGAGACGCTTTACTAGTGTCACTGCATATGAATAATCATTGAAAATTACACAGAGTTTGGTATATCCTTCATAAGAACTAAAAAGGAAAAGTTACTCTAAAGAATCCTAAAATGAAATAACTTCTAAGCAACAAGATAGCAGTAAAAAGCTTAAGTTTCTATTAATGTATTATTATTATTTATTAATTATATTCCTCTGTCTGAAATCTTCCCTCAGTCACCAGGGCGGAATCGATAAATGGCAACATTTTCCTGTCTGATGTTTTTAAACTACATTAAAAGGCATGGAGTTTTAATTTCACATGCATTTGCTTCTGGGTCTTGGGTTTTTTTTTTTTTTTTTTTCTTCTTCTTCCTCAACGCAGATAAATGAGGTTCCAAATTTAGGATAATAAGTCTTAACAGTGAGGCGCTTTTTAAAAAGTGAATCATTTTTCAGTTCTCCTTTGCTAATCTCTGTTGGTAACATTAATTATGAGTTTGTGCAGTGTGCCCCAAGGCGAGCTCGGCTTTCCCAGGACAATTAAAGTTACTTAATTATTAAAAACTGTGTGTGCTGCTGCCCAGGGAGAAAGAGGCGGCCAGGGCCGGCTCCCGCAGCCCCCCATAGGAGTGACCGTACACTGTGGGAACCGGACCCCTTTCCCTCACCATTGTAATTCTTTCAGTATAATCTATGAAAATCCCCTCCACCGCCACGGCCTCTCCCACCTCGGCATGAGTGATTTAGAGACCACTCAGCACTAAGTCCAGCCTGCCGGCTCGTCCCCGTCCCAGGGTGGAAGAGGGGCCCTTAAGCCCGGAGGCGGAGGGAGATGAGCGGGCCTCTGCCTAGGGCTCTCGGGTGGAGCAAGGGCCTTGGGAAACGCTGAGCCCTTGGTTTGCTGGGTTGCTGTTGGGCCCACCCTGGGCCCACCCTCCCTCAGGCTTTCTGCCCCGTGGGAGCAGGACGAGCTGGACAGAAATGTCACCATGTGCCCTTATAGGGGGTGGGAGGGAAGGAGGGCTGATGTGGCCACGCTGCGCTTGGAGTGGGCATTTCCAAGAGTGGATGCTAATCTATAACAGCATTTTTTTTCTGGGTGGCTCTTTGATCATGGGCGTGAAAAAAAACTATAGGTGGCCCTGGTTCTGCCATCCACACCCAAAGTGACCTTGGGCAAGCCATTTCTGCATTCGGAGTCTTGGCTTCGTAGTGAGAGGCAGCCTGCGATCTGTAGGAGCCTCGAAGTCCTGGTACTTAGATGGAGTCTAACACTTTCCCGGAAAGAAAACCTCTAATTTTCCATTTCATTTTCTACTTTCCTTCATTCGCCCGGCGAGCATCGACTCTGTGCACCATGCTGTAGGCACAGAGGCATGGACAGAGCAGACGCCCTGAAGGCCACAGCCTCTAATCCTATTGCTTGTCTTGCACGCAAGAGGAAATGAGGCTGAGAAGGAAGGGGGCTGGTCCTAGGATCCCCCAGCGTGGCAGTGTGAGGCAGGCGGGGTCCTAGTCCTCCCGACAGCCAGCCTGCTGAGCATGGCCAGGCCACCGCTGCTGCCTCCTTCCCGCTTTTCTGTCTTCTCCCTTCCTGCTCTGTTTAACCCCTCCCACCGTCAACTCCATCCCTGGGCTCCAAGTCTCTAGGGAAACATGCTCCAATTGAAATACACTGGCCACAGGCCGGGCGCGGTGGCTCACGCCTGTAATCTCAGCACTTTGGGAGGCCGAGGCAGGTGGATCACAAGGTCAGGAGTTCAAGATCAGCCTGGCCAAGATGGTGAAACCCCGTCTCTACTAAAAATACAAAAATTAGCTGGGCGTGGTAGCGTGCGCCTGTAATCTCGGGAGGCTGAGGCAGGAAAATTGCTTGAACCGGGGAGGCAAATGTTGCAGTGAGCCGAGATCGCGGCCACTGCACTCCAGCCTGGGTGACAGAGTGAGACTCCGTCTCAAAAAAGAAATATACTGGGCACAAATGCAAGTCACATGAGCATTTCACATTTCCTACTGGCCACATTTTTTAAAAATGAAATAGAAACATGTGAAATTCATTTCAATGATATATTTTATTTAACCCACATATTCCAAATATTATCATTCCAACTTGTAATTACATAACGATTATTAATTAATAATATATTTTATATGTTTGAACTAAATCTTCAAATCCCAGTGCCTATTTTGCCTTTAGAGCATGACTCCATTCAGTTAGTCACTTTTTTTTTTTTTTTTTGAGACAGAGTTTTGCTGTGTCCCCCAGGCCAGAGTGCAATGGTGCGATCTCTGATCATTGCAAACTCCGTCTCCCGGGTTCAAGCAATTCCTGCCTCAGTCTCCCAAGTAGCTGGGACTACAGGTGCATGTCACCATACCCAGCTTATTTTTGTATTTTTAGTAGAGACAGGGTTTCACCATGTTGCCCAGGATGGTCTTTAACTCCTGACCTCAGGTGATCCACCCTCCTTGACCTCCCAAAGTACTGGGCATACAGGCGTGAGCCACTGCACCCAGCCTGGTTAGCCGCATTTCAAGTGCTCAGTAGCCATTTGGAGGCAGGGGTTACTGTACTGGGTAGTGCAGGCCTCAGGTTTTTGGCATCTCTATCACTCCTCAATACTCTTCCCTTCCTACAGGAACAAAAGGTTCCCACAAAATGCTCCTTAGACATATGAAACATCGACACCATGGAATACCACGTAGCTAAACACCAAAACGCCAAGGACACTCTTTTATGGACCCATAGAAAGAGCACCGAGACATATCACAAAGTGAAAAAGGCAAGATACAAACAGTGTATACGGAATTCTACCACCACAGGAAATATACATATTTGGCAATATAGGCACAGACTATCTGTAGGATTCTTAAGAAACTGAGAACATTGGCGGGGGAAACTGGATGGATGGAGGGCGGGTTGGGAGGAAGACTTTTCATAGCATGTATGTTTACACTTTTTGAATTGTGAGTATGTGGATGTATCACTTATTCAAAAATTAAAATCAGAAGTTCAGTTAATGGGCACACCTTGGCACATGTAGCCTGCCCAGGCACCTCTGTCCCTGCTCAGCACTTGCCCTGGCTCCCCATGGCAGTGCCCCAGGAGGAGCAGGAACAGGTCAGTTCGCTGTTGTTCCTGCTGTTCCACAGTAGGAAGAGGGAGGCTTGGCAGAGGCCCAGGCAGGAAGACATGATATCAAGGGACTCTAAAGGGCCCTTTTGTCTCTGGAAAGACAGCAGTTTCCACTCAGCATCCCTGCCCCCACTGACAGCCCACTGGCTCTGGGATCCCTTCGCCACCTGCTGCAAGAGCATCATTTCTCCCCCGGAAGAGCCTCTGGGCCTGAGGTGGGGAGGGGAGGGGAGCACTGGCTGGGAAGGGGCATCATTCTAGCTTCCCAAAGGATGTCATTTGTTCCCAGAATGTCATTTCCAGAGGCATGATGCCACCCCGCCAGCTGTCCTCCAAATTTTGGCATCCCCAGCCTGCCTGTGGCAGAGCAATCTCACTAAGAAAACAGAGCACGAGCACGTGTGCATGTGTGTGTCCCCTGTGAGCATCTGTGGCCCGTGCACTGGCATGCATCCACTCCATTCATTAACTCCTTCAGAAGACATTCACTGAGCACCTACTACGTTCCAGTCACTGTGCTACGCCCTTGGGATACATCCAGGAGCAAGACAGTAGAGGTCCTGCCCTCATAGAGCTTACAGTCCAGCAGGAGAAACTGACGTTAAATTTTAAATAATTCAGTCCCACCTGTAGGGATAAGTGGAAGGAAAAGTACATGAGATCAGGGCACACGATCTAGTGTAAGAGGCCAGGGAAGGTGGAGCAAAGAAACTGGCATTTAAACTGAGACTAAGAAATATATCAATCGGCCGAGCGTGGTGGCTCACACCTGATCCAGCACTTTGGGAGGCCAAGGCGGGCGGATCACCTGAGGTCAGGAGTTCGAGGCCAGCCTGGCCTACATGGTGAAACGCCGTCCCTACTAAAAATACAAAAATCAGCCAGGCATAGTGACATGCACCTGTAATCCCAGCTACTCAGGAGGCTGAGGCAGAAGAACTGCTGGAGCCCAGGAGGTGGAGGTTGCAGTGAGCCGAGATCACACTACTGTACTGGGCAATAAAAGCAAAACTTTGTCAAGAAAGAAAGAGAGAAAGAGAGAAAGGGAAGAAAGAAAGAGAGAAAGAGAGAGGGAGGGAGGGAGGGAGGGAGGAAGGAAGGAAGGAAGGAAGGAAGGAAGGAAGGAAGGAAGGGAAGGGAAGGAAGGAAGGGAAGAGAAAGAAAGAAGTCTAGAGATGGTAAGAAGTGAAAAGTCGGCCTTCCACAGACAAGGAACCTGCTCCATGTCCTCGAATAAACCATACCCCCTTAACATTGTTTTATTTGGAAATATATTTTAAATTTCAAAAAATTACAAAATAAAATAGTACAAAGAACACCTGTATATGTTTTACCCAGATGATTCACTATTGCTCCCATTTTACCCCATGTGATTTATCCGTTGTGTGTGCATCATGCACTCTCTGACTACACACATACAGAATTATTTCCTGAACAATTTGAGGATACATTTCACACAGCATAGCCCTCTAGTGCTAAATACTCAGAATCAGATGTCCTTTCCAAGCTCAGTTTGCTCAGTTAGAGCACAAGAAGGATAAGCCCTGTCCTCTCCACCTCCCAGGGCAGCTGCAAGGAGCACGTGAGATCCTGCAAAGTCTTGGACACACAGCAAAACTATTATCTTTTTTGGAAGCACTTCTTGGAATTTGGAAATGAAAGGTGCTTTCCCAGAGAAATGCCCAGGTTTTCAGTCCCTCCAGGCGACAGTGTGCTCTTCAGCCAGGTCTGGTGTCTGTGTGTGTGTGTGTGTGTGTGTGTGTGTGTGTGTGTGTGTGTATAGGTCAGCAGTGTTCCCCTGCAGCCCCTCCTCTCCATCAGGCAGCCAAAGCAGACCTGAGCCCTAGTGAGCGCCTTCCTGGCTGATCAGTTCCCCTGGCTCTGGGGAAGCCTTGGGAGGGCAACCGTGGCTTGAAAACAATGCTCACCCGCCCCTGGGAAGGGCTCCTTCTCCTTGATGAAATGGAACAGAGCCAGCACAGAAACCCAGACCTGCATTCAGGGAGCCCACAGACACTCACAGAGCACAATACACAAGTGTGGGTCCTCTCAGCAAGTTTGGGGACCCATCTCCTTAATGAGAATAATAAATTCACACGAGGAAAGGTGGTCGCCAAGCAAAAGCAACTGACGCACTCCCCCGGCTTCCTTGGCCCGGGGGGCCTACCCCCTCTGAGCGTGGGACCTGCAGAATCAATAACTGGAAGGGACAAGGGCCAGACCTACGGAGTCAGAACTTCTGGGCTCAGAGCCTAGGAATGTGTATTTTTAAAAGCTTCCTGGAGGACAATCAGGTTTAGCAACCACTGGCCTAAATACACTGGGAGATCACTTCTAGCACTGAAATACTCTGGTCCTGTGAATAGGAACAGAGATCTAAAGGTAGAAGATACACAGACCTGGTTAAATGGGGGTGCATTGATCCCGGGACCCCAAAAAGGCACTTCATAATAGTTTCCACAGAGCTGAAACCTTAAACTCTTTGCTGGCAGCCTGTGAATTCTGGAAGGGAAACGTGTACAGGCAGGCCTCAGCATGGGTGCAAGGATGTCTTCCAGCTCCTCTCCCTCCTCAGTTTGTCAAAACCATCCCTGATGTACAGATTCTGTCACCAGACTGCAAGTTCTCCCTGGGTTGGGGAGAAGAGGTGGAGGAGAATCAGGCAGGCAGCCACGGTCTGCTCTAGCTGCACTGATAAGAACTGGTTGCTGGCTGGTGTGGACCAGCTCAGTGGAGCACAGCTGTAAGCAAGGCCAGGTGCAGTCGGCCTGAGTGAGCCCAGAGGGTCCAGCTGCCCAGCCCAAGCTAGGGAGCAGTGCTCACTGACCACAGGGCAGTGGGGACTCTGTACTCCGTGTGGCTGGCTTTTTTTTTTTTTTTTTTTTGCGCCAGTGACCCACACACCTCAATGGGGTCACTCTGCCTCTCATTGGAGGTTTCTTCCTGAGTTTCTAGGCAAACACTGGGGCTCTGGAGCCCTGCAACCTTATCCCTCCCATCATTAAACTGTGTGAGAGTCCCAGGGAGCCAAAAGCTTGGTCTCCCTCCTCCCCTGCCCCAGCACTCAGCATTGCCCCAGGCAGACAGCAGGCACTAAGGAAATGACGGAGAGAGGGAGGCAGGAATGGAAGGGAAAGGAGAAGGAAGAGGGGAGGAAGGGAGGGAGAAAGGAAGGAAGGCTGCAATAAATCTGCAATAAAACTCCATTCTTATTCGACCCACTGCCTCAGATTTCTCCCCAGGGCCTCTTCCAGGAAAGCTCCTTGGTGAAACCCAGTTCATAACTACTTCCCTTCCCTCTCACCATCATGCTAGGACTTCTCTAGTGAGGGAAGAGTGTGAACTAAACTAAAAGCCTGAACTAAATGGACTTTACAAATGATTTTCCAGACGTCAGAAGCCACCCACCTTGCACACAGAAGGAATAACTGACAAATCGAAAGAATCAGCATCTCTGAATGTCCAAATCTGTCCTATTCTTCAAGATCCAGAGGCAATAGCTACTCCTCAATGAAGTCTTCCTGGATGTCTCTAACTGGGGGTGATCTCTCCTCCTCTAAAACTACACAACACATTATCCATCCTTCTTCGACTGATAGGCTGCAGTTTTTCTGCCTTATGATACAGCCATTTTGTGAGCATGGCAAGGGTGATACCAGGGAAATAGCAAAAGTTTGGCAGTCAGACTTTCCCAAGGTTAAATCCCACCTCTCCCTCTTACCAGCTGTGTGAGTGTGAAGGAGCTGCTTATCCTCAGTTTCTTCGTGTATCAAATCAGGATCATAACCACATGGCAAGTTTGTTGTAGGGATTACAATGTGATAGAGATTAGTGGGGTTCACATCATTCCCGTATGTCCTTTCCCGTCCCAAGGAAATATTACACTTCTCTGTCCCGCTTGAAGTTAGGTGTGCCCATGTGACATCCTCTGGCCATGTGAGCAGAAGTCACGAGTGTCACCTCCGGCAGAAGCATTTCAGAGTTGGTGCACAGTTCCTGTGCTCTCTTTCCTGGCCGCAGCAACAGCCAGGAAAGAAAACAGCTCCCGTATTGAGAAGGTGGCATCGTCAGATGGTACAGCACCCTTTGGATTGGCAGCCATCAGCACATCCCTCTCCTGAAGAGCTGTTCAGAGGATGTAACATCAGTGAGAGACAAATGCCTGTTGCCTCCAGCCACTGAGATTCTGAGATTGTTTGTTACCACAGCATTACCTAACCTATTCTAATACAAGACATGATGTATGCAAGAGCCTTTGCATGGCTCCGATACATAGTAAGTACTTGATAAATATGCCATGACTAAAGAAATAGCCAAACAAATCTGTGAACAAATGAATGGACTAGTAAATACATCCGAACTGGAGCTGCACTCCCTCGGGAAAGCCTAGACAAGTCTCCTGGTACCTTTAAGGTGAATGTAAATGCTTTATACAGATGCCACTGGTGGCCCCGTTACACCTGAACAGTAGGGATGGCTGTCCTTTATGACTTTTCTCCCTGCCTATCCAGGAATGCAATGTCACCCATGCAAGCCCCACACCTCTCCCTGGACACCACCGCTCCCTGGACACCACCTCTCCCTGGACACCACCTCTCCCTGCCACCTGTAACTGAAGATTCTGGGAGTTGGGGCTCTTGGATCGGGTGTGTCTGCCATCAGGAGAGTCACACTCCCAGCAAAGTGACGCTGGAGGATCCCTTGAGCCTCTCCACCACCCACAAGGCACAGTCCAGAGAGAAGGGCCTGGGGAGAGGGAATCCGAGGCAACTAGTTGCTCTTCTTCTCTAGTCCTGGAAACTGAGGGGCCTTCACAGGAAGCTATTTCACACAACTCTGACCCATCCAGTTGAAGACAGACAGGCCTCAGCCCAGAAGGGAGCTGAAAATGGCCATGAGTTTACCACGTATTATTTTCATATCCAGTGTCTGCTGTGGTCCCAAAGCAACTCGATGAGGTTGCCTGGATTGGAATCATTATTACCCCCATTTTACAAAAAAGGAAACTAAGGCTGGGATAGGGAGATGAATTCTTCAAGACACTCCACAGTGTCTAGAGGAGCCGGACTCAGTCGGCGCTATCAGGGGCTGGCCTGAGCCTTCCCTCTGCCTACTGAAGGAGGGGCTGAGAGCTCTTTTTTTTTATTTTTTACATCAAGGACATCATTTTCTTCTGGCAGATACCTACTGCTTGATGAAGCAGGCGTATGGTGTGTTCACCAACAATGTTTAAAGACTGCTCCCCATAACTATAAAAGCAATAAAAAGGAGAGAGAGAGGGAGGAGAGAAACCAACACATCACCCAGGAAAAGAGGGGAGAGAGGAAAGCCTTCTTCTTTTTTTTTTTTGAGACGGAGTCTCGCTCTGTCGCCCAGGCTGGAGTGCAGTGGCCGGATCTCGGCTCACTGCAAGCTCCGCCTCCCGGGTTTATGCCATTCTCTCGCCTCAGCCTCCCGAGTAGCTGGGACTACAGGCGCCTGCCACCACGGCTGGCTAGTTTTTTGTATTTTTTTAGTAGAGACGGGGTTTCACCATGTTAGCCAGGATGGTCTCGATCTCCTGACCTCGTGATCCGCCCGTCTCGGCCTCCCAAAGTGCTGGGATTACAGGCTTGAGCCACCGCGCCCGGCCGGAAAGCCTTCTTCTGAAGCACTAAGCTCCTGACCCCACTGCAATGCGAGGTGTGTGCACCTGAGGTAGCCAGCAGCAAGGCACCATGCATGTGATCAGAGTCACTGCTGAGTGGACCTGAGGCCAGAGCTGGGAACTAGCAAGGGCCAAGTCCGAAAGGAAAGGCGAAATGTAGCCAGGAGAGTAAGTGCCAGGTCAGGTGGTGGGGAGGAGGACGCTGAGGACAGGTCCGGAAAGCCTGGGGGCACTGGGAGTCCCCATTCTGTGGTGTTCGTGCAAGTTTGAGACAGGTGTGGTGGCCACAGGGCCCTGCAGGGCAGCGTGTAGTTTCCTCTTCTGGCCAATGAAGGGGTTGACCCTGGCTTCCTCTGCTTGCCCCCAGCTCTGACGTTGAGATGGTTTTTCATGAACCAAAAGCTCTTCAATTCTCAATCTCTAGACCACTGAGAGCTGTGTCACATCCAAACTCAGAGCCAACCAGCAATCACAGGAGCCGTCACTGCACTGTCCCCTTCATACCTCATGACCCAGCAACGAGAACAGTTCATGCCTGCCATACTGATGGGGAAACTGAAGCTTTAAGAGGCGAAGGTACTTCCTGAAGTACCACAACTAGGAAGTGGAGAAATTCGAATGCACTCCTAGCTGACTGCAAATCTCAGGTTATTTCTACTGCATCAAGCTGCTTCCTAAGTTCAGAGTAAAGATCCACCCAGGGCCACAGTCCCCTGGGATCATTTTGCAGAAAGTTAGCCACCTACATGAACGAACTAAAAAAGAGCGGTGATAAGGCTCCATCTCTTCCCTTTCCTTTGCCCAAAGAGACTGAGCACTCATACCAAGAGCGGCGGTGCAGAAAGCCATTTGCCCCCGTGCCCTTGCCAGAGACAAACAGATAACCCTTATTTGCAAGCTGGGTAAAATATTAACTCAGCACCCAAGGGCGCTGTCCAATACAAGCAAGACAAAGTCCTTGGCTTTAGTTTGGGAGCTCAGAACTAAGCATCTACCCTACTACAGTCCTCCCATACCCCCGGGTGCAGAGTCCCTTTCCCTCACCATTACAGCATTGCAATAAGGCAGCACAATGCCTCCGCAGCCTGGAGAAGCAAGGGAGAGCACAGTCCTCACATCAAACTAAAGATTCCCTAAGGTGCAGGGCTGTGTTCGCACCCTCTGCCTGCTCAGACAGCCATTCCAGGAAGTGATTTTGCTACTGCACGTACTCCTATGGGTGCCACCCACCCCCACTTTTGGTCTCACCCACTGTGACCAGGCAGAGATGCCACATCATGATGGCTTTCAAGAGGAGCAGCTCCCACTCTCCTGGCTGGCTCAGGAGGGGAGTGGCCTCTCCCAGATGTACCAAAGTGTCTGTTCTCTGGGCCCTCAGTGGCATCTTCACTGCTGTTGTCTGCCCATTGGCTGAGCACCACATGCCCCAAGCCTGTGTCCACCACTGCTGTGGACATGCTCAGGCAACCAGAGGGGAGCAGGCAGTGACAGATCTCAGATGGTGCTGGACAAGGGCTCTAGCCATCTTTTAAATATGCAGACATGTCAATTTTCAGTCACTATAGGGGCCAACTCGCCTTTCCAACTGGTTGATAAAACAAACGACCTACCTGGAAATTGACTTCCCCTCCTTAACTCGACTGATGTTAAAATCTTAGGAAGTAAGACATTAGTGGTGGCAATAAACCTCACCCACCAGAGCACATGAAGAACAAAAACAAACAAACCAAACTCTTAGGTGGTTGGCAGTGTAAGCACAGCAATGACTTTTGGACTGATGGCTCCAACCACAGGACTGGAACCAAAATAACCCGGGCAATGAGCCCCAAATAAACGAAACAGGCAGAAGACCTCTCTGGTCTGTACTTACTAGTCATGTTATGAGGCCACCTGGGAATATACTGTCACTCTGTTTGTTCTTGTTAGACCCTGGACTAGCAGCCACCCCAATCCCTCCATCCCATGCCTCAGAGCCTTTGTTTATGTTGTTCTCTGTCTAGAAGGACCTTCTCTACCTCATTCATTCCTGAATAAGCTCAATGCCACCACCTCAGTGAAGCCTCCCATAACCTACACAGCCCTGAACTTCACAATCACAGTTGTTTTTTCTCTAATCATCTCCTATTTTAAGTGTGGCTATTGGACAGCACTTGCCATGTTTTACTATACTTAGCTCTTTTCAACATCAGATTTCTAGAATACTTCAAATTATTTCTAAGGAGAGAATATATTTTGCAAACCCCAAACCTGTCTTGTTGTAGCTGTTGGGCAAAGTTTATTGCATAAATTAGTGAGTGTCTGGATAAAATACCTTTATAATTATAAACTACTTGATCCTCAAAGCATCCCTCCAATAGGAAAGGACAACTATTACTACTCCCATTTAACAAATGAGATCCACATCACAGGCTGACACTCATTCACTCAACTTAGGTTAAATGTGTGCAAATTTCCAGTCTAGAAAAGTGCTTCTCAATGTGCACACGAATTTCCTGGGGAGCTTGGAAAGATGCAGACTCCAATTCAGCAGCTCTGGTATGGGGCCTGAGAGTCTGCATTTCAAACATATCCCCAGGTGACATTACGCTGCTGGCGCGGGGGCCACATTGCCAGTCTCACCTCCGTAACAGGGTGGCTGAGAGGAAGAAAAAACCCACTTAGTGTGAGTACGTAGCTGGAACTGGTGTCTCTGAAACCTTAGGAAGGAGGATGGATACACATCATTATATCCACTTCACAGAGGTGAAAACTGAGGGTCTGAGAGACAAAGTGACTCCTCCAAGATCTAATGCACCCTCTGATACTAGTTCAGTACCGTCCAGACTGCCGTCTACTGCTCTGCATGTCAGGGGATTCCAAGATGAAGGTACCACATCCTGTCCTCAGCAAAGTGACGAGGGTGACACACCTGCACCTGCAGGGACTATCATACAAAATTGAGCGAGAAAAAAACCAAAAGTCCAGAGGCGGGTGAGCACGTGCCAGCCAGATCTTATGCAAATATGTGCCGCATCTTTTTTTTCCTACCCATGGCTCAATTAGACTGGAGATGGGGGTCTTCTTCTATCAACCCAATCCCTTTAAAAAAAAAAAGAAAGAAAGAAAAATAGTGGCTTTAGGATTTTTCTTTTAAGCACTGAACCTCTTCAGTGGAAAGTGCTGCCCTTCCGACCTGTTGATGTAATTGCCATAATTGAAGATTCCAGGCTCCCATGTGAGTGGACAGGGCCCCATTCATCCATCGGGTCAGCGAAGTGTAAACCTGCTGAGTCCTTCAGATGCCCTGGCCGCAACCGCCCCCCACAGCCCCCTCCAGCCCTGCAGCCTGGGCTCCCCGCAACGCCAGGGCAGCCAGGCCCAGGCTGGTCCCTCCTGCAATCTGGGAATGGTGCCTAATTAAGGGGTCTGTTCTCATCTCCATGGGGCCGACTTAACGCCTTCTGACAGTAATGAGAGCCACACGTGTGGGGGTGGGGGGTGGGAAGGACGGCCCACCTGCTGTCTTAGCACCCTATTAAACAGCAAGTCTAACACACACACACTCACACACTCACACACACAGACACACATTGCAGTCCTGCAGTAACCACCATCAGACCTTTAAAGCTACAAGGAGCTGCTCCAATTCTGAAAGAGGAAGAAACCAAAGAGAAGACATAAACTGCCCAAGGGCACACAGTGAGTCACTGTCATTGGGACCCAGGTGTCCTGTTGCACCTCACAGCACAGACTTCCCCTGTGGAGGGTGGGGCCCTCCACTGCAGCCCCAGGGGAGCACATATGCGTGTTGGGGCCGAGGAGGAGGCAGTCTCGACTACTCTGGAGCAGCCAGTTGCAGAGGGCCGGCCACAGCAGAGCAGAAAGGAGCTCTGAGAGCGGATTCCACCAGGGGCTTCTGTCTCCAGGACACCCTTTGACACAAGACAAAGCCAGCCTCAGAGGCGGACACTCCCTGCTGCTGGTGGATCCTTCCAGCATCCAAAAGGAGTTGGTCTTGGTTTCCTTCTTGTGCATGCTTTGTGTCCCTGTTTAACTTCCTACCAGTTTCCCATCCTCACAGTCCTCAGTCCCAGCCCCCTCTCCTGTCCGCTTCCCATGAGCAGCTTAAGTAGCTGCTCTGTGCCAATTCTCTTCTGTTTTCCCAACAGAGCAACTTTGCACAGTGTTGGGCACATGGTGAACACTCAGCAAATATTTAGCAAATATAATAAAAGTCAAGTTGATGTTAGCTCCAGCTCTAAGACATGTTAGTTCATTGTGTTAGTCATAATTTTTTTTTTTTTTTTTGAGACGGAGTCTTGCTCTGCCTCCCAGGCTGGAGTGCAGTGGCCGGCTCTCAGCTCACTGCAAGCTCCGCCCTCCCGTGGTTCACGCCATTCTCCTGTCTCAGCCTCCCGAGTAGCTGGGACTACAGGCGCCCACCTCGTCGCCCGGCTAGTTTTTTGTATTTTTTAGTAGAGACGGGGTTTCACCGTATTAGCCAGGATGGTCTCGATCTCCTGACCTCGTGATCCGCACGTCTCGGCCTCCCAAAGTGCTGGGATTACAGGCTTGAGCCACCGCGCCCGGCCCATAATTTTGTTTATAGGCAGGGCCAGAGAAGCCTCCTGAGATGCAGGTATAGTAAAAATGCTGAAAATAACATGGACCAAATCTCTGCAATACTGGCCCATTAATAAAGATGGTGAATGAAAGGAATGGAATATTTCAGTTATGTTCAATTCCAATTCTAATTCCAATGGCACGGTGATGAATCCCAAAAAAGAAGCCAACATATCCTGGTTACTAACGATATAATCTGGATATGCAGAGTCCTTCCAGAAGCTCTGTCACTGGTATCTCTGCTACCATCTTCCCTCTTTGGACCTCCCAATCCTCTCTGCACACTAGCGCTCAGTATGGTGGATCTCTCTACTTGTATTATGTCACACCCTTGCTCAAAAGCCTTCAGTGGTTCCCTGTTTCCCCCTGCATAAAATCTGCACCACCCGGCTCTCAGGGACCCTGTCGGTCTGGTTTGGCGTCAGCTCAGTACCAGTTTCCCACTTCTCTCCAGAGCACTGCTTCCCTCTGCTTTGGTCAAATTGGTTTCCTTACCCAACTCAGACAGTATACAATAGGGAGTGGGAGTAACGATAAAATTTGCAACCAACAAAGCCAGGTGCGAGTCTCCCATTCACCATCAGATCTCTCTGAGTCTAGTTCCCCAAGGGTAAAATGGAAATGATAATTATATTCACTTTGTAGAGTCATCATGAGGATTTTGTGATATAATGGATGTTAAAGGACTTTACAAACCGTTAAGGGGCAAAGGACTGTTGTTCATATCTAGCCATGGATTATTCCCAACTCCAGCACTGTCTTTGATCTCATGACTTACTTTACCTTGCCCTTCTCCATATCTTACACCCACTTAAACCCAACTCCAGCCCTGCCACCCATAGAAAACCATACCTGATCACTACAGTTCTCACTGATCCTGGCTTTTAAAGCCATCCCCATAAAGCATCTTGATTTGCTCACTGTATCTTATGCATGTTCACCTTAGAACTCCAAGTTTATGATTATTTACCTACAGATGATATAAAAATTTGGGTTGCTTACAATTAAAAAATAAGTACATTTATAATAGCAATAGCAAAGGTCAAGATAAAAATAAAGCAAAGGTCAAGCAAAATAAAGTGCTTAGCAAAGGTCAAGATAAAAATAAAGTGAAAAATCAGAAATGTCCATTTTTTTGCTAAGGCGTATTAGTTTGCTAGGGCTGCCATTCCAAAACACCGTAGACTAGGTGGCTTAAACCACAGAAATGGATTTCCTCACAGTTCTGGAGGCTGGAAGTCCAAGATCAGGGTGCCAGCATGGTGGGTTTCTGGTAAGGGCTTTCTCCCTGGCTTGTAGACAGCTGACTTGACTTCTAGTTATGGCCTCACATGGCAGAGAGAGAGACTGTGTGTGGGCAAGCTGTCTAATTTCTCTTCTTTCTTCTTACAAAGGTGCTAATCCCATCATGAAGGCACCACCCTTAGGAATTCATCTAAATCTGATTACCTCCCAAAGGCCTCATCTCTAAATACCATCACATTCGGGGTTCGGGTTTCAACACATGAATTTATGGAGGGGCACAATCCAGTCCATTGCAGGGGAAAAAAAGTACAATTATGCCCCTTTTTAAGAGACAGGTTAAGTGACTACTGCAGCTAAGTACCCTTGGAGGATAATCTTCATTTCCTCTTCCTCACATTTCTACACAGGGGAGACTTGCTCTCCCCAGAATAGGAAGTAGGAGGGTTGGAGTGAGCCTTTCCCATCTCTCTCCCCTTGGGAAGGAAGAATAACTAACAAGGGGTGACCCGTAGGTGTTCATGGAGTAAGGGACACCGGGAGACAGTCACTGCCTTTTGCTCCTTTGGGCTCCTCAGAGCAGAGCAGGCGCCTGCTTTCCAGCCTCTCTTAGACTTCTGTGATAAGCTGCCTGGTCGGTGAATCACCCCTCTCGGCCACCCACCACCACTACCAAACAGGATGGTCACTATTCTCCTGCTGCTTCTAGTCCACTGGTTTTCTAGAAGCAGGCCCATAATCTTTCCCCTGTAGTAACTTGAAAAAGTGGACTCACGGTCTGCATGGCAGAACACGCAGATCCCAAAGTCTAGCTCAGGGAGGAAGTGTGAGGTCCTACCCCCACCCCCAACACAGTGGTTAGAAGAGAGCCCTGCCATTTTGGAAGCTTACTTGCCATCTGACATGGTTTGGCTGTGTCCCCACCCAAATCTCGTCTTGAGTTGTAGTTTCCATAATCCCCATATGTCATGGGAGGACCTGGTGGGAGGTAATTGAGTCACGGGGGCCATTTCCACCATGCTGTACTCATGACAGGGACTAAGTCCTCATGAGAGCTGATGACTTTACAAGGGGCTTCCCCCTTCACCTGGCACTCATTCTCTCTCCTGCTGCCCCAGGAGCGCTGCCTTCCACCGTGATTTTAAGTTTCCTGAGGTCTGTCAGCCATGCAGAACTGTGAATAAACTAAACCTCTTCTCTTTATTTTTATTTTTAATTTTTTGAGACGGAATCTTGCTCTGTCGCCCAGGCTGGAGTGCAGTGGCGAGATCTCGGCTCACTGAAACCTCCGCCTCCGGGATTCAAGTGATTCTTCTACCTCAGCCTCCCAAGTAGCTGTGATTACAGGTGCCCACCACCATGCTCGGCTAATTTTTGTATTTTTAGTAGAGACAGGTGTCACCATGTTGGCCAGAGTGGTCTCAAACTCCTGACCTCAGGTGATCGACCCGACTTGACCTCCCAAAGTGCTGGGATTACAGGCATAAGCCACCATGCCTGGCCCCTCTTTTCTTTATAAATGACCCAGTCTCAGGTATCTCTTCATAGCAGTGTGAGAACGGACTAATACACCATCAATCCAGCTGATGCTCTGAAGTGCATTCCGCCAATGGTCTTGAGCCTATTCTCAATCACCCCTAAAGGGAAGGAGAGATGGCTTTAGACAATCCAGCAAGCACCAGCGTGAACTACAAGCTTCTTGATAGCCAAACATCACTGACAAAAAGTAGAAATATGACTAACGTGAAAGAGAAAGACTATGGCCTGATAGAAGGGACATTGAGTAACATCGTGAATGAGGTGCTCGATGATGGCTTAGCAGAAGACGCCAAGATGGCCAGCTTTTGTAACAGAGTGGAATAAAAACTAAGGGCAAGGTATTTGTTATTCAGTGTAGGGGATCTGGACTAATACCATTCAAACCTCTTGCTTTCTGTTGACCCAATCAGATAAAAGGAAAGGGCTTAATTTATTGTCTCAATCATGTTTGGGGCAGGAAAGAAATACCAGACAATTTAAAATTAACCTTGTACACTACCATAACCATGAGAATAAAACTCTTATGACTCTTTGGAAAATAATTTTACAATATTTATTGAGAGTCTTAATAATGCCCTTCTCTTTAACTAGAAATTCCACTTCTATAAATTTATCCTGAGAAAAATAAATTGTTAAAAGGTTAGATTCTTAAACATATTAGGAAAATCATGGTACATAAGTGATGAAAAATTATGCAGTCATTTGAAATGAAACATGAGGAATTTATGTTGCTGTAATGTTATATGACAAAAGCATGTAATAAGTTATATACAAGGTATGTATTGTACATACAGTGATCATAATCATGTAAAATCATAAAGAAAAGCAAGAAAAAGGGCAAATAATGAGTAGTTATCTTCTTTCACCTTATCTGTATTTTTCTATTTTTTTCCCATAAGCATACATTATTTAGAACTGAAAACAAAATAAACTATAATTTTATATATATATCTCATATATATTATCTTCATACTTTAGATACCAGCCTGGAAGACAATGGAGCTGTCATTCTGTTATAAAAATTAAGAGAAGTCCGCAGAACCTGCCTTTTTCTAAATAAGAAGCTTTGGAAGTGACTGGACACTTTTGGCCATTGCAGTTCACAGGTAGCCTCTCTGGGGTCAATAGACAGACTTTTTCACTTCTTCTATTGACTCCCCAAATGCTTGATTATATAGCTTGTCACCTGTCAGTGGGGCCAGCTAGCTAGTTGCTGGGTTGAGTGGTTAATCCAATGATTTGTATAGCTGGCTCACTAAGGAAATCATAGGTACTCAATATATGGCTACTGAATGATTCAATGAATGATTGAATTAGTTATCATTTAACCTATTGGCTGGGAAGTACTAAAAGAATTAAAACACTCCTAATATGCTTCAAGTCTAGCCTGCACTCTCTCCCTTCAGGGATCCCTGCTGGACGACTTGGCCCTTGCTCCTTTCTCCAGCAGAAATAATCTCTCCTGTACCCCTTTCTCCACCCCTACATTCCCTTATGGCCCGGTACAGACCATTATTTGAGTCATTATCATAGCCTTGATGCAATTTGTTTATTTGTCTGACTTCCTCACTTGACTCTGAGCTCTTTGCGACAAGGTTTTACATATTGTTCATTTTTAAAAATCTGCCTCTAAGGTTATAAGCAGAGCCCAGGACATATTTATTCAACATGACATGTCATAGGAGTTCAGCAAATGTTTGCAAACAAACAAACAAACAAAATGAATGTAGGACGAGGATATTTTGCGTACCGATGAGCCATCCAGCCGTGAGCGAGGTTTCAGTCTCTGAGGGCATGAAGAAGGAACCACGGGAGAATTAGCGTGACTCTCGCCAACCTTCATTGCCATCCATCGTTTTCTTGTTTCTTTTCACCTGTAGATTATAAATGCCATGAAGATAGGGGCTGTGTCTGTCTCAGTCACCTAACGAACCCCAGCAACTCACACCATGCCATGGAAGGCATTCAAACATTTCATGCTGAAGCAGTAAGTGGATGGCAAAGGCACCCCAATTTTCAGTATTGATTTCCTCCGATTGTAATTACTCACTGGGCAAAACAGCCCAGGCTGGAGTGCAGTGGTGAGATTATGGCTCACTGCAGCCTTGACATCCTGGACTTAAGTGATCCTCTCATCACAACCTCTGGAATAGCTGCAACTACAGGTGTGTGCCACCACGACTTGTTAATATTTATTTATTTATTTATTTATCTATTTTTGAGAGAGAGAGAGATCTCATTTTGTTGCCCAGATTGGTCTCAAACTCCTAGCTTCAAGCAATCCTCCTGCCTCGGCCTCCCAAAGAGCTAGGTGTGAGCCACTGGTGTGCCTGGCCCTCTTGCTTTCTTATTGAGAGCCAAGTATAGTTGGAGACTGGTGGAGGTTTTCTCTCCCCAGCGGAAGGTTGCCTGGAGACTCTGGCAAGAGCCACAGCAGCTCCGAAAAGGAAAAGAAACCTCAAAGGAGAATGTTAATCTCCCCAGTCAGGTGAATAAGCAACGACAGGTAACAAATAATTCACCCCAATGATCCCTCAGAATTGCATGCCTGTCTTTAAATCTCCTTATACAAGCTGACTTCCTTAGAAAAAGCAGGTAAAATCAGAAAGCAAGAAAGCAAGGAAGGGAAGGGAAGGGAAGGGAAAAAGAGAGAGTGTCCTTAAATTCTTGAGACAAATTCAGTTACAGGACATAGGGTTGTATCCTGACATTTTGCAAAACTACATCCTAGCCTATCCTTTGCTCGGCTCTACGTCAGCCAAAGCCTCAGTTATAAATAAATTCACAAATATATGAAACTCTGGGCCTTGCCCCAAGGCCAACGTTCCTCGTTCATGTGTGCATTCACTGGCTCCAGCTCTCCCTGGAAACATCCTTTTCTATGTAGCAGCCCAAATCATCCTAAAGAGGACATTCTCCAACTTTAGTGCACCTAAGAATCAACAGGCAGATTTCCGAGACCTGTTCCAGAAACACGGATTCAGGAGGTTTAGGGTGGAAGTTTGGAATCTGCATTTTAACCAATTCCCTGCTATGGACTGAATTGTTTCACCCCCAAATTCACATACTGAAGCCCTCACCCGTAATGTGATGGCATTTGGAGATGGGGCCTTTTGGAGGTCATTAGGTTTAGATGAGGTTATGAGGGAGGGGACTCCATGATGGATGGGATTAGTGCCCTCATAAGAAGACACGTCAGACAGCTCTCTCTGCCCTCAAGTACCCAGGAAAGGCCATGACAAGACACAGCCAGACGAGAGTTGTCTGTAAGCCAGGAAGCGCCCTCACCAAACAGACACACCCTGCTAGCACCTTACTCTTGGGCATTCAGCCTCCAGTACTGGGAGACGATCGATTCCTGCTGTGAAGGTATTTTGTTAAGGCAGCCAAAGCTGACTGAGATACTCCCCCGATCATTCTAATGTCCAGTGCCAAGGGCCTATGCTTTGAAAATCTGTATTCTAGTCTTAAGCCAAAACGCTCCTCCCTGCTTCCCCAACCACTACTTGAGCTTTCTTCTTCCTAATGGCTCTCAGCTGTCTGGACAGGCTTCTTCTTGGGTACAAGTCACGTTCATGTCACTGACCTGTGACTTTGTCTTTTTTTCCCGAATGCATCACACAGTGCATGGACTAGGGCAGGCATTCAGAAAGTGTTCATTTCGTGATTGAATAGGTGAATGAATGACTAAGCAAATGAATGAATTTATGTCACATAGAATAAGTAACTTCCCTTTTAGTATCTCCCTAATCCTTCCAACTCTGACTTGAGGAAGCTATGACTTGCTTTCAAGATCATTTTCCAGGCCTGGCTTGGTGGCTCATGCCTGTAATCCCAGCACTTTGGGAGGCTGAGGCAGGTGGATCACCTGAGGTCAGGAGTTCAAGACCAGCCTTGCCAACATGGTGAAACCCTGTCTCTACTAAATATACAAAAATTAGGCAGGCTTGGCGGCAGGCGCCTGTAATCCCAGCTACTCGGGAGGCTGGTGCAGGAGAATTGCTTGGACCCAGGAGGCAGAGGTTGCAGTGAGCCAAGATCGCACCACTGCACTCCAGCCTGGGCAACAAGAGCAAAACTCTGTCTGAAAAAATAAAATAAATAAATAAATAATAAGGTTATTTTGCATTCATTCTATTATTTTGTGGGAATGTTTCAGAGTCATTGCTTGGGAATCCAGCGGTGAAAAGTGGCCCATAAATACAATCTAATGGAGGCCCTCCAGTTGTTCACTAAAACTCAGAGAAGATCATTTTCCAATCAGAGACATGCACAGGTGGAATGGTGCGGGGATCTTCCCTTCCCTGCAGGAAAGCCCTGGTCAGCCAGGTCAAATGTGGGTAGATGGTATGCTCTTCTCTGCCGAGTGCTGAGCGAAGCCTTGGGCTGGAAATCCAGGTAGGGAGGTTGAGGACACATTTGGAATTAAAACACAATAAGCCCCTTCATTCCTTCCCCATTCACATCTTCCATTCTTAAGGCTGGAAAAAAAAAGACCCCTTACTCCCTCATGCAAGACGGCCCCCAGGCTTAATCAGAGCCTTAACTGCTGTCTCTGGCTGTGTTGTAAGCACCATGACAATGTTCGGGTTAGGTGTTTAGAACAGTACGATGTCAGTTGGGCTCGTGATGAAAGAGTCGCTGACAGACAGTGCAAGCCAACACCATGAGAACAGCTCAGGCTATGAGGTCATTCAGTCCAACAGGTAGGCAGGCCTGTTTTCTTAGCCCTGACATTCGATGCCCCGCCAGTTATTCAGTAACCAGAAATGAGGCGACTCCCACAAATTCCTGGATCTCCATGGGGATGGCGAAGGAGGGGCTGCACTTCGTCTGCCAGACTGTGGGTTTGATCAAGGGCACCAGAGGAGAAGCCAGAACTAGAAACCTGCCCTCAGGAAGATGGGTAGATGGAAGAAAACGCAAGGAAGATCATCAGAGGCAAGTGGGATCATTTCTGCAGAGGTGAAAAATGATTCTGCATCCCATTTAATCCAATCATGCCCTGCTCCGAGCGAGGAAAGTGAAACACCCTCAGTCTGAACTCAGATAAACGAAGCAGCCAGTTCATAGCAAATTTGCTTTTCAAAAGACTGGGAGAGAGGGGAATTGGTGGAGCTTTTTTTCTGTTTGTTGAGGAGGGAGATTATTTATTAACTTGTTTATTTTACTACCCAATATATACCACACATAGGACCCTACATGCAAAGATTTCATAGCTTTAAGAACATGAAATATTTTAATGAGACTGTAATTAACATTTCAAAATGTAAGTTCAAGCCAAACCTACTTTCGTTTGAACATTTCTTAGAAGTTAAAGGAAACGGAGGTTGTAAGGTTTTTTTTTATTTTACGTGTTTATTTATTTAGAGACACAGTCTCACTTTGTCACCCAGGCTGGAGTGCAGTGGCACCATCTCAGCTCACTGCAGCCTTGACATCCCAGGCTCAAGTGATCCTCCTGCTTCAGCCCCAAGTAGCTGGGACTACAAATGTGCACTGCTATACCTGGATAATTTTGTGTATTTTTCATAGAGACAGGGTTTCGCCATGTTGTTCAGGGTGATCTCCAACTCCTGAGTTCAAGCAATCAGCCCACCTCGGCCTCCCGAAGTGCTGGGATTACAAGTGTGAGGCACTGCATCCAGCCTTTAGATTTTGTTTTTAAGCATAATATTGGAGGTGGAGTGATCTTTTAGCTTCTCAGGGGGCTGCCATAACAAAAAACCATAAATTGAGTGGCTTAAAAGACCAAAAATGGGCCAGGCTCGGTGGCTCATGCCTGTAGTCCCAGCACTTTGGGAGGCCGAGGAGGGTGGATCATCTGAGGTCGGGAGGTCAAGATCAACCTGGCCAACATAGAGAAAACCCATCTCTACTAAATATACAAAAATTAGCCAGGTGTAGTGGCAGGCGCCAGTAATCCCAGCCACTCAGGGAGCTGAGGCAGGAGAATCACTTGAAGCCGGGAGGCAGAGGTTGCAGGGAGCTGAGATTGCACCGTTGCACTCCTGCCTGGGCAACAGAGCGAGGCTCTTGTCTCAAAAAAAAAAAAAAAAAAAAAAAAAGACCAAAAATGTATTATGTCATGGTCTGGAGGCCAGCAACCTAGAACCAAGGAGTCAGCAGTACCATGCTTCCTCCGAACCCTGTAAGGGAAACTCCTTCCTTGCCTCTTCCTAGTCTCTGGTGGTTGCCAGCAATTCACAGCATTCTTCAGCCAGCAGCTACATCACTCCAGCTTCTGCCTCCATCTCGCCTCGTGTGTCTCTGTCTCTGTGTCTCATCTACTTTTATGACACCACTCATACTGGATTAAGGGCCCACCCTATTCCATTATGACCTCATCTTTATTAATTACATCTGCAATGGCCCTATTTCCAAATAAGGTCAATGCTGAGGATCTGGAGGTGAAGACTGAATATCTTTTTAGGGGACACAATGCAACCCCCAACAGCTATAATCAGACCAGCTCATAAAAGAAAACCACAGAGCTCACAGCTTCCAACTGGCTCCTGTCAGCACTGGGAAGGTCCTTTTGCATCAGCAAAGCTACTGCTACATCAGCGATTCTTTCCAAAGAGGGGAACAAACCATTCATTCATCACTTATTTTTATTAATAGTAGTAGAACTAATATACTAATACTAATAGTACTACTAATAGTAAAAATAATTGAGGACATGCAGTATATGAACAGGTAAAAGCCAAACTGTTGTGGTAGAAGGCCGAGAGGGCTTAAGAGCCCCTCCTGCTCAGCACCACCGCAGGCCCTAATCCCACATTCCCTGGGGATGAAAGGCCTTGAGGCATGGTTTAAAAGTCGTTAGACTACCCATGGAGAAACTGAGGCCCAGAGGGGCAGCAGTGAAAACCTTCTCCAGGGACACACACAGTAAGTCTATGGCAGGCGGGACTGGAACCTGGGTCCTTCTCTGATTTCTAGTTCAAAGCCTTCTGCACACGCTCGTGTTCTTGGGGTAAAGAGAACAAGAAGATGGAGTTTCATGCTCTCTGGTCTTCCTTTTCAACCAGACTGACTCTCTGTTCCTGCAGCCTCCTCTGTGTCCCCACACTGCATTTCCTGGCAAGGAACATCATTCATATCCAGCCCTAGGCCCCGGGTATGTGCTGTGATTCTCATCCCAGGGGCAGGGGAAGGGACTCGATGACTTTCTGGGTCTTTTCCAGTCCAGGGCTACTGCAGCCGCAATTAGGCTTCCAAATTCTGGTTCTAGTCTGCCATTTCCTTGCTCTGTAACCCTGATGAGGTCCAAACTCCCTGGGAGTTACCCCACTGTCACAGTGTCCCTTCCATCCCTCTCTGGAGGAGAAAAGTTAAGGTTCACAAAACACAAACGGGGGGTTGTTTTTTCACAAGTTTGCTCTGAACCCATCTTTTCCTGATCCACATGATTGACAGAGATAGAATGAGTTGGGGTGTGTTGGGGGGCGATGCATAGACTTCACAAAGGAAACAAGCCCCCAAGGACATTTCCAACTCAATCTGGGACAGTTTAGAAATCCAGACGCAAAGAACCACCCCTGAAACCCAGTTTTTTAGTCCAACCAACTAAACCCTGGGAGGACCTTCCAAGGAGGCAGAGGTGCCGTCATGAAATGCCCTGTTCACATCAGAGGTCAGGCTGACTTCTGTCCATTAAAATTACTCTCTACTCATTGCAACCTTCAAGGGGGGTGACTCTGGAGTCACTCTCCTACCAATCAATGGAAGGACAGTAGTTTGGAGAAATCTCCAGAGAGTAGTGCCTCTAGGAGTCACGATCGGCCTCGATGTGTGGATTCAGGACATCTGCATTCCAGCCTGGGCTCTGCTACTTACCAGCAGATAACTTGGGACTAATCTCTTAAGTACCCTTGAGCCTGTCTCAGAGCTGTAAGTTGCAGCAGCATTCATTCAACACTCATTGGGCACCTACAACGTGCCCAGTGCAGTGCAGAGGGATGGCATATTTTGCCCCTCTCTACTTCACAGGCTGCTGTGACTATCAGGCTATTTGGAGTCTGGAAGTGGCTGCTAAATGGTCGTGATGTGTAAATACTGTTTCTACTATAGGACTCCCATGGAGTGGGAGACCCCTCCTCAGCATGTCCCCTACCCCTCGGATGTTCGTGCTCTGATTTCCTATCAAAGCGATGTGATTAGCTCTGAGGTTTTCCATGATTTTCCTTCATAAGACCCATGTTGAGGGCTCAAGTGACACCTGAAAAAGTAGGATTCATGCAAATAGGCATTCTCCAATTTATCTTTTTAAATGGTGAATGGTATGGACTTTGCCTTATTCATCCTACAGGGTCATGCACACGGTTCGTGCTCAATGAATATGTTGAATGAATAAATTAGCGAATGAATGCATAAAGGCAAACCTTGCCTCCAAGAAGGAGAATTAGTAAAATGGAATCAGAAGGAAGGAAAACTTTTCCATGAGTTTATTTTACCCATCTCCCAGGAAACCAGCATCCTCTCTAACCCTCTCCAGCTCCTGTGAATGACTCAAGATTGTGCATTCCCTCTCCAGCTACGACATGAAAACCCTGCGTCAAGTGATCTTCATGCACTGTCAGGAGGCCAGGTGCGACTCCAGGAGCTCAGGCTCCCGACATCTTATTATAGCAGTCATACGAAGGAAGTGGGTGACGCGGGTGTCCCCCACCACCCTCGCACTAACTGCTAGGGCCAAGAGGAATATTTTCATCCAGTCTTTCTCCCCCTTTCTTTCTTCTTTTAAGCTTCTTCCAGTGACAAAAGCTGGAGCAAATTGAAATTGGCAGCTCTGTGGTCTTCAAGCAATAGGAAAAGTACTAGAGATCATGTGAACGACACTTTTGAAAACCTTTAAAAAAAATCTAATCTTGCCTCAATAAAAACGACATCATGTCACTGTAATCGGCAGGGGAAAGGCTTGGAAGTTGCTGGCAGTGGCCCAGCAGAGTTCAGGGGTTATGCTGGCGGTGGTGATTTCCCATGGGAAAGGTAGACAAAGAGTACTGCCTCTCAGGTGAGCCTCTAGGCCTGTCAGGTACAAAGCGGAGTGGGGAGGAATAAGGCCCCCCCGCCCCCCACCATGCCGAAGTCTCCCCGTCATCTCCGGCACTGCTGTAACAGCACTCAGAGGCAGGCTCCTCCACCCTCCTCTCCCACCCGCCCTTCTACCTGATGGAGCTTTTGGCTGTGCTCCTCCCTCTGGTTGGATGACTTCAAGGGAGAGATGAGACAACAGCTAACCTGGGAAGTCTCGATGACAATAATCTCCTGGTGAGGGCACAGATCTACAGCCAAGGAGGGTGGCACTAAATGCCCCAATTGCACTCAAGTGTGGAGTCCTTGCAAATTCACCCCTATGTGGTGTGAGCCAAGGACAACAATCAAATGGCAGGTTGACCACGCTGTAGCTGGCCATTCAGCACGGAGGCTGCTTTAGCCTGGGAAGCGCAGTGCTCAGAGCTGGTTTTCACAGCACTGCAGCTTACTTTCCATGGGTAGTTACCGTCTACTACTAGCCAGGAATCCATTAGCATGGATGGGTATATAGGGGACAGGCAAGAATGGCCGCTGCAAGGCTTGAGGGACACGGGCCACAGACGGAAGGGTTACTTTTCATGACCTACCCTTTTGTACTGGTTGACATTTTAAACATGTTTTTAAGTTCAATCATTCAATCGATAAGGAGACAAATCCATTCGCAGCAAATGAGTCTTCAGATGCTGCCTGCCTCTCCTGCATCCCCCTCATCTCCCTTCTCAGACTGGGGGATACTGGGGATACAGAGTGGCCCAATGGGGAGAAATCTGGAATTTCACTTTCACTTGAAGGGCAGAGGGAGAGGCAGAGACATCTTTTTTTTTTTTTTCTTTTTCTTTTTTTTGAGATGGAGTCTCACTGTGTTGCCCAGGCTGGAGTACAACGGTGCAATCTTGGCTCACTGCAACCTCCTCCTGGGTGCAAGTGATTCTCCTGCCTCAGCCTCCTGAGTAGCTGGGATTACAGGCATGCGCCACCACGCCCGGCTAATTTTTGTATTTTTAGTAGAGACGGGGTTTCGCCATGTTGGCCAGGCTGGTCTCACACCCCTAACCTCGGGATCTGCCCATCTCGGCCTCCCAAAGTGCTGGGATTACAGGCGTGAGCCATTGTGCCCGGCCAAGACATCATTTTTATATAAAAAGAAATATGGGTGCAATAGCTCACGCCTATAATCCCCGCACTTTGGGAGGTGGAGACGGGCGGATCACTTGAGGTCAGGCGTTCAAGACCAGCCTGGCCAACGTGGTGAAACCCCATCTGTACTAAAAATACAAAAATTAGCCAGCGAGGTGGCATACACCTATAGTCCCAGCTGCTCAGGTGGCTAAGGCAGGAGAATCACTTGAATCCGGGAGGTGGAGGTTGCAGTGAGCCAAAATGGCACCACCGCACTCCAGCATGGATGACAGAGTGAGACCCTGTCTCAAAAAAAAAACAAAAAAACAAAAAACAAAACAAGAATCCATGTGGAGTACGATGCAACATGTACTTGCATGAGTAAGAGGAAACATAATACAGTGTCTCATTCTTACCATATGCCATATACCAACAAGCCAACCACCGAGCCTGGGATGCACTCAGTGCTGGCTCTTGTGTTTAAGGGCCTCTGAGGCTGCAGGGGAGTTTGAGGTTGTACCTCCCTCCAGGGGCTGCACACGTGAAGCAGAGCCTAGTTGCCATCCATGACCTAGACGGCTGGTGTTCAGAGAGCTGGTGGGGGCTGGGGTGGTGGTTGCCTGGAAGGGCAGGAAGGATCTTGATTGGCTGAGGCCACTGAGGGCTAGGAGACTGTATGAGCAAATGTCGGTGGTGGCTTGGCCTTAGAAGGTTGGTCCTGGGACAGAGACAAGTATGAGGTGCAGCATAGAGACAATAAAAGTGGACCCAGATTATAGAAGGCTCCCACGGGGGAGTCACAGAGTTTACACTCCATGTGGCCAGCGAGTGCCACCCAAACTTGCCTCTGCACCTCCCGTGTTCAACCCTCACAGTACGTCCAAAATCCAACTACCTCTTTCCTACCATTCTATTCCAAGCCACCTTCACTTCTTACCTGGATTAAGGTTGCAGTTTACCTCTATCCTTGCCTACGCAGAGCAGCCAAAGTGATCCTTTACAAAGATGAAGCATGTCAGCCCGGCGCAGTGGCTCACACCTGTAATCCCAGCACTTTGGGAGACTGAGATGGGCAGATCACGAGGTCAGGAAATTAAGACCATTCTGGCTAACACGATGAAACTCCATCTCTACTAAAATACAAAACAGTAATCAGGCATGGTGGCACGCACCTGTAGTTCCAGCTACTCAGGAGGCTGAGGCAGGAGAATCGCTTGAACCAGGGAAGTGGAGGTTGCAGTGAGGTTGAGTGGAGGTTGCGCCACTGCACACCAGCCTGGGCAACAGAGCAAGACTCCGTCTCATAAATAAAAGAATAAATAAATAAATAAGGAGCATGTCATGTAACCGCTTTGCTCAAAACTTTGCAATGGCTCCTGCCTCCCCGAGAGCAATAGCTAGATCTTTAGAATGCTCCTTCCCACCAGCCTGCACCATCAGGCCCCAATCGCTCTCACTCTCAGCTCCATCTCCCTCCTCTTCCCCTTGCTCACTTTGCTCCAGTCACTCTGGCCTTCTGGCTGTTCCTAGAGCAGGTGGTCCTGCCTCAGAGCCTCTGTGCCTGCTGTTCCCTCACTCTAGGAAGCTTCCCCCAACAAGCTCAAAGTCAAAGTCATCTCTCTAAGGCCTTTCCTGAGCATGCAATTTAAACCTGCACCCTCCCGGCACTCCTTTTCCCCTTTCCCCATTTAATCTCCCTCTATAGTCCCAATCACCTTGTAAAATAGCATCCAACCCATTTATTTATTGTGCTTATCTATCTCATCTAAAATGTAGGCTCCAAAAGCATACGAGTTTTTTTTTTATTTCTGCTTTGTCAGAGTGTAATGTCAGGCAAACTCTTCCTTCGGAAGAGTTCCCATTAATAAATGTTGAAGGAATGAGGGAAATTTGAAAAAATCCCCATTAGATCACCACAATAACAGTTGCTACAGGCAAGATCCTTTGATGGATTCTAAATTTAGTGGACAGAAGTGTAAGCAGAAATAGACCATTTGCATAGTATTGAAGTACTCCCCTCCACCCCTACAAAAAATATTTAGGAAACACAAACGGAAAATTGTCACTTTACAGAGAATCACCCTTGCAGAAACCACTTTAACCGAGTGATCATGGTTAACATTGGCCGTGAGATAAAGTGGCATCATGGAACCCCTGACATGCCTGGGAAGGGCACGTTCTCTCTGTGATGTCTTTCCAATAAAGCAGCTCCTCGACACAATCCTGAGAAGACACCACACACACACAAAAGGAGGAGCAGGCTACAAAATCACTAACGAGTCCCCTAAACCATCACCAAGTGCAGGAGAGTAAGGTCATGTGACCTCTACATGCACTGTGGAATCCCAGATGGAATCCTATAACAGAAAAAAGGACTTGAGTAGGAAAAAATGGTAAAATCCAAATCGAGTCTGTCATTTTTAGTATTGTAGCAAGATTATTTTCTTAATTTTGATGACTATTCCATGGTTGTGTAAGACTAACATAGGGGAAGTGGGTTAGAGGGTAAAAGAAAGTTCACTGTACTATTTCTGCAACTTCTCTGTAGATCTAAAATTATCTCAAAGTAAAACATTTTGAAAAAGAACCATCAGAGGTAACTGCAAATTTGTCAGTCTTCTTTCACAGAACTTTATACTTCTCAGCAGTAAGGAGGGAAAATCAGTCTAGAGATATCATTATTAAACGTGGAATTTGGAAGAAGGGTCTGCCAGTTAGTTGCTCAAGTAACAAACCTGATGTCTTTTTTTTTTTTTTTAAAGGTCTCACTCTGTTGCCCAGGCTGGAGTGCAGTGGCACAATCACAGCTCACTGCAGCCTTGACCTCCTACGAACAAGTGATCCTCCCACCTCAGCCTCCCGAGTAGCTGAGACCACGGCTGGGCACCACCATACTCTGCTAATTTTTTTTTTTTTTTTTTTTTTTTTTTTGCAGAGATGGAGTCTCCCTATGTTGTCCAGGCTGCTCTCAAACTCCTAGGCTCAAGCTATCCTCCCACCTTGGCCTCCCAAAGTGCTGGGACCACAAGCACGAGCCACCACAACCCACTCACTCAGTGGCGTCATTGGACCCCTCTTTCTCCATCATGGTCCAATCCAGTCACCAAGACTTGTCGGGTCTCTTAATCTCTTGAATCCCTCCTGCTCTCCAGCCCCACCAGCCCCTCAGAGGCCAGCCTTTCTCCTCTCATCCGGGTTACTGCTGGAGCCTCCTCTGGAGTAAGGGGAAAATAGTGAAACTCTAGGGAAGGGTGCCCTTTGCAGACCTGGAAAGGCTCTTCCTTACAAATGAATGTCAAAACCAGGGAGACGGAAAACCAATGTACATGATACGGAAACCGGGATGAAAAACTGCCTCAAATCTACCAACAAGTGAAAGGAAAAATCTGCAAAACGGAAAAGTCCGTCTTGGTCATTCTACACAGTCTTCATTCTGTGAGAGAAAGCAGTGGTCCCCACTCAGGATATCAAAGACTGAGGTCCCACGTTATCTCCAGGTTTTACTCAAAGAACTCTGCATATTTGGGTATTATTTTTATCTCTCCCTTTCGTTTATTGTCTCAGGGTAAACACTTGTGATTCATAAATGCCTTAAGAGTGAATCAGTATTCTTCTGTTCAAACCAATAGAGACCACGTCAAACAATAACCTACAAGGTATTATTAATCATTAAATAGCACATATATGAGCACTCAGGAAAGGGAGCCATTTTTCTTTTCTTGTTTGTTTGTTTGAAGGAAATTAACAAAGTACAAACCTTGACTTTGAACTATTCAGAAAAAAAAGTATTTTTTTAACTATTAAAACTTAGTTAAATTCAAGGCTAAAAGGGCAAATATTTCACGTGGGAAAGTGCTCCTTCGTTTGGGAGACTTCCTTCAGCCATTAAACTATGGCCTGGACTTCAAACTGTAGCAGTTACTTTTTCCATAAGCTCACACTCTCGAAAAATGAACATTCTCAACCATGTTCGGTAGAAGCAAGAGTCCATTGTAGAATTTCTACGCCGTAGCCACACCTGGGTGCAAACTGATAGGTAGGCAAGTCCAGAGCACACCTGCTCTATCGAAGAAGAAGAAACCAAGTCATGCTAAATACACTGTAAGCACAGCCGTCACAGGACCTCCCTCTCCTTCTCCCCTATACACACTAAAAGAGGTCCTCTAGGCTCAAAAATGGGGTTCCTCCCTCTATGGATGGTAGATCAATGGTATCACCCCTCACAGATATGGAGGCACTAAAACATGAATGATTTTTTAATAATCTTTCTTCTCCCTGTCCCTCAGGAAGCATCTCTGCTGATACCACGACTGCACGGACACGTGAATCTAGCACGTGCAGTCGGGGGCCCACAGAACTGGGATGGTCATGTATCCCAGCTCATGCCAGTTGTCCCAACATCAGTGTTACCAGCATTGTCTTCCACTCTCAAAAGTGTTCCAGTTTGAACCCTAAATGATACGGTCACCTCCACAGAGCTGGAGCAGGGAGGGTCTTGGGTGTTCGTCTTTCCCATCAATCTTATCTCCTACAAGTGAGATGGGGGTCCAAGGAGGGTGTGCCCACATTTATGCTTTTGATTTGCCCCTCCCTCTGCAGCCCTTCCCACGCCCTCCTGTCCCTGTGAGGGAGGGAGGACCACCCGCACATCCTGCACGCCAGGCCCACATTGACGCCTGATGTTTTTGCCTCCATTCAGATCTCTTCCTTCTGTGAACCTGAGGCTCGTTTCAATTATTCAAGGCAGGACCACAACAAGCGCTGCACCTGCCTGCACACAAAGCCAAAATCACAGTGCTTGGGTGGTGGGGACCCTTTTCCCTGAAAAAGAAGAAGTCAGATCATTTTTAAGGTCTCTCCCAGCCCTAGAACCTGTGATTCCTAAGAAATGGGCTGAAGCTTTTGGTTTGCCAGTATACTCATGAACCAGTTTACCAGGGTGCTTGCCATCCATTTCTTTGAAAACATTAGCATCTTGTGAATTTTCATGAGATGAACAAGGGTACCTATCTTACATATCAGAGATGTTTACTATACAGTAATAATAAAGGTAGCTGAGAACTTATATTGTATTTACAAAATGCCAGGCACTATAGTAAGCACATTACATATATGGGTCCTCATAACACTCTGATAAGGTAGATACAATGAATATCTCCCCATTGAACAGATAGGTAAATCAAGGTACAGAATTGTTATGTCACGCAGCTAGAACGCAAGTAAGTGGAACACGAACCCAGGCAGTCTGGCTCCAGAGCTGGCCTTTTCGCCACCCTGCTATCCAGTTTCTCCTGAATATCTATGTAGATATATGTTCAGCATTCCTAACCGAAATAATCAGCAGGCCAGTCAAATCTCAGCTGTAAAACACTTGAAGTTCACAGAGCAAGTCACTATTTAAATCTTGAAGGGCATTTCGCCTCCGCTTTATAGCCCCCTTTACCGATATCACTCAGCATCGTAAAACAACAGGTGTGTTGGGGTGCTCTGTCAAAACAGGTGTTTCTGTGTGCTGTGTTTACACTTATTTAACCCAGGCTGTCTGGGCACAATTGCTATTTATTTCTTAGTTATACAGAATCTTCCACGGGGAGCTCATATGAAAAGAGGTGTGAGGTGGGAAAAGAGGTGAGTAATGGCCCTGCCTCAGGACCTTTGGCTGGGCTTGTGTACTACACTGGCAACTGCCCACTGGGCTCACCTGTCCCAGCTGCCCTCCACTTTCTTTCCAGTCTTCCAGAAGGACCAGTGATCTGCCTACTGGCCTTTTTCCCTTTCCATCTGCTTCCCAGCAGTGGAACCTGCCTGCTTAAATCTTACTTATTAACTATACATAGATATGGCAGACTGCGATTACAGTAGAATTGTTTGGGAGCTCAGTATCTTGCCTCTTCCCACGTACCTTACCCTGGGAATTGCTTTGTACTTGCATATTGCCATGTGGTGGTGTGTCTTTAATAACCATCAATAAAGATAGGCCTGGGAAAACATGGACAGCCACAGACTCCTCTAAATTCACCTGACTGCACAGAATGGAGCTGTCTGCAGAGGTATCCCGGCTACCCAGAGGTGGTCACCAGGAGTAGTCAAAGTAAACCCACCCCCTTTGATTCTGCAGCCAAAAAGAATTTAGAAGAATATGCTCACCATCTGAGGGTTCCCTGAATCCAATAAAACCTGTTCTTAAGTCTAAGTTCATTTACGAATTTATTCTCCAAATATTTGAGAGTGACTGTTCTGTGAAAAGTATTCTACCTAATACCATGAGGTGTTTCATAGCTTCTTTATCAGAAAGGCAAAGGATGTGGGAGGTAATGAGAATCTTATTTTTTTTAGACAAGGTCTAGCTCTGTCGTCTAGGCTGGAGTGCAGTGGCACAATCTCAGCTTACTGCAGCTTTCGCCTCCCGGGTTGAAGTGATCCTCCCACCTCAGCCTCTCAAGTAGCTGAGACTACAGGCACATACCATCATGCCCAGCTAATTTTTGTATTTTTCTGTGGAGATAGGATTTCGCCACGTTGCCTGGGCTGCTCTTGAAATCCTTGGCTCAAGTGATCCAGCCACCTAGGCCTTCCAAAGTGCTGGGATTACAGGCATGAGCCACTGTGCCTAGCTGGGAAATTTTTATAAGCCTGGGGTGTCACACTCTGCACAGATTAATAGTGCTTGAATAGCAGGCGGGGATGGAAGTAACTGTGAAAAGAGGTATGTAATTTTGCCTTGCATGTAGTAGGTGCTCAAGAATATTTGAGTGGAATTAAGTTAAACAGACAATTAGAAATTAGATGGTCTTAGCCCCTGATATACTGTCTGTCATCAGTGCAGGTTCACTCAATACAAAGAAAATGAGCTGAGACTCTACCCCTCCATCCAGGTGACAGGTGGTTCTAGATGCCGAGTCTAGGTCTGCCCCAGGTGCCAGGGCTTTGAGGGCAGGGGAGGAGATGAATAGCCACCCATAACAAGGAAATCGAATTCTTGAACTTGAGTACTGGGGTGCCTCCGTGACGGTGAGAGCCTATGGAGATAAAGGTCACAGCTGGATACACGCATGATACATGCACAGCGTGGCAACCTCCTCCAGGAGCCAGCAATGTGCTTGGAATTTATCAGGAGACCTCCCGTCAGGTCAGGTGAGCCTGGCACACACCAGCATGCTGCAAGAGAACCCACTCTCCCTGAGTCCTCTCAGATTTCAACCAACGCTGGTCTGTGGAGGTCCAAGCCCGCAAAAGGACAGACTCCTTTTCCCTACTAAACATAACGTCAGTACACCGAATGGGGCTGAGGGAATCCAAAAATGAGCTCTGTCACGTAGACAGTTGCCCACAGTGGTTGAGGAACTATGGAGATTCATGCTCGGTCCTTTCTCGGAAGCTCCAAGGATTCAGCATACTGCCTCACCCTTTGTTCTGAGCCACTGTCCCCTGACCTCCTGCCCCAAACCATCACCCCTAAACTGAGTAGCAGGGTATGGTCCCCGTAAGTCCCCAGTCCTGGTCTTCATTTCCAAACAACCCCACAACCTTTTCCAGCCTATGAGATTATATATGCATATATATACACACATATACACAAACGTGCATATGTGTGTATATATATAAAATGTGCATATATACACATATACATAAAAGTGTATATATATACACATACATATAGCTAGATATATAAAAACATGTATTTTTTTACTTTAAGTTCTGGGATACATGTGCAGAACGTGCAGGTTTGTTACATAGGTATACATGTACCACGGTGGTTTGCTGCACCCATCAACCCATCATCTAGGTTTTAAGCCTTGCATGTATTAGGTATTTGTCCTGTTGCTCTCCCTCCCCTTGCCCCCACCCTCTGACAGGCCCCAGTGTGTGTGGTTCCCCTCCCAGTGTCCATATGTTCTCATTGTTCAACTCTCATTTATAAGTGAGAACACGCAGCGTTTGGTTTTCTGTTCCTGTGTTAGTTTGCTGAGAATGATGACTTCCAGCTTCACCCATGTCTCTGCAAAGGACATGATCTCAGCATACGTATGTTTATTGCAGCACTATTCACAATAGCAAAGAATTGGAACCAACCCAATGCCCATCAGTGATAGATTGAAAAAGAAAATGTGGCACATCTACACACCACGGAAGCCTACGGGATTTTATGTTACACCTCTGGCAGCACAAACAGCATGGAACGAACAACTAACCAGTACAAAGTGATGCAGCTTCCAGAATTCCACAAGGGCCCTCATTCTCAAACCTGGTCTTCTTTTCTGAGATCTTCCCAGAAAGGCTTTCTGCACTAAATGCTGAACCAGGCAGCTCTACCCTCAGTTCAGGGAGGCCTAGGACCCTACCTCTGTGTGTCATTTCAAGAATCTGCTCAGTCATCTTTTTGCTAAGTGAGATCCTTCCCCTCATGTCTCTCCCTTCTGATTTTCCCCCACAAGAACAGGACCTTCCCTCACTTCCTCTTCCCACAAAGATGTGCCTGTCCTCTGGATTACTGACATTCTTTACCAGCTTGACAGACATCTCTTTTGTCCTCTGTTCCAGTTTCTGGAAATCTGATTCTTATCCATGGCTTTCCCTAAGAAAGAGAAGTCAGCACTCTCCTGGCCTGTAAGCTCCTTTCTCTACCCTTTCTCTCTAGAGGTACTATTTTCCAGAACGCCTGTCTATCCCATATCCGGAGTCCCCAACAGCCCGCAGTCCAGCCAAACGTCTCCTGCATTGACCACAGAAGTCCAGTCTCTCCCCGCCTGGGATGCCCAACAAAGCCCTTCCAGCCTAGACAGTCTAGAACAAATGGCTATGTATGAGGACAGAATGCTATAGTGGACTTGAAAGTGCCTCGTCAACTGTCAAGTAATACCTTGCGGTGACATGTACCTTAGGTACCTCCCACTCTGTGGAAGAGACCAGAAGGTCCCAGTCATGCTAGACCCCATCAGTCTTTCTTTCTTTTTTTTTTTTTGAGACACAGTCTCAGTATGTTGTCCAGGCTGGAGTGCAGTGGTGCAATCTCAGCTCACTGCAATCTCTGCCTCCTGGGTTCAAGTGATTCTCATGCCTCAGCCTCTGAGTAGTGAGGACTACAGGCACGCGTCACCACGCCCAGCTAATTTTTTGCATTTTTGGTAGAGACGGGGTTTTGCCATGTTGGCCAGGCTGGTCTCAAACTCCTGGCCTTAAGTGATCCATCCGCCTCAGCCTCCCAAAGTGCCGGGATTACAGGTGTGATCAACCATGCCCAGCCCTATCATCTTGAGCTTAGCTGTGGCAGCTGCCCGGACCATCTTCTCTTCTTCTCTATGCCTGACATCTAAAAGGAAAATACATATTTCATTTGCAAAACATCATCTCTCAACCACTTGGAAGATCCATTATTTTTCTCACTTCTCCCTCTCCTAAATGTGAAGCCGGCCAGCAGCAGTGTCTTAGTGTTCCAGGCCCTTCGCTGTATTCCTACCATCATATCTTCTCTGGTCCTGAGATAAAAGCTTAGCACCACTGGAGCATTGATTCCAGAGCTAGAATTATTGCCTCTTCTAATCTTCCTTTCAGAGCGCAAATCAGGGGAACACACTGGCAATTATAAGAAGAGAGGACATGTGGCTTGGCTTGGTTTGGTTGACTGAGAGGCAGCCTGCCTATCCTGGACAGACCCTGCAAAAGGCTTCCTATGTCCTGGAGCTGAGAAATTAAGATCCCTTCTTTTTCAGAGAATATAGGGTGATGAGCAAATCTGAGAAAGGAGAATCACAGCACAGCAAACCTGGGACTATGCTCTGTGACCCTACCAAAATCACTCACCAGCAGATAGCTCAGGGTCTTAGCTGTAAAATTCATGTTTGGTGGTAATGTTAGTCACTTGCTGTAGATGATATTTGAAAATGTTTTTCTCCTATAGAGGGATATAGTAAAGAGAGTTTCTAGACTGGCAGGCAGTTCTGGTTTTTGCTATTTCCCCTCTGGGAGGCTGCTTGACCCTGTGCAAGTCGCTTCTTCCTGGGCTGTGTCCTTATCCATTAAAGGAGTGGGCTGACTCGGTGACCTCTTACGTCCCTTCTGCCGTCTCTTCCAGCTTCCATCTTTCTATAATCTATGAGATAATGCAAGAATGCTGATGATTATTGTAACTAAAAATATGTTGTGGCCAGGCACGGTGGCTCACGCCTGTAATCCCAGCACTTTGGGAGGTCAAGGCGGGCAGATCACCTGAAGTTGGGAGTTCCAGACCAACCTGACCAACATGGAGAAACCCCATCTCTACTAAAAATACAAAATTAGCCAGGCGTGGTGGCACATGCCTGCAATCCCAGCTACTTGGGAGGCTGAGGCAGGAGAATCACTTGAAACCAGGAGGCAGAGGTTGTGGTGAGCCGAGATTGCGCCATTGTACTCCAGCCTGGGCAACAAGAGCGAAACTCCATCTAAAAAAAAAAAAATTGTGTGTGTATGTGTGTGTATATATATGTGTGTGTGTATAAATATATATACACACACACATATGTATGTTGTATGGCCAGGTGTAGTGGCTCAGGCCAGGTGCAGTGGCTCATGCCTGTAATTCCAGCACTTTGGGAGGCCAAGGTGGGCGAATCACTTCAGGTCAGGAGTTCAAGACAAGCCTGGCCAACATGATGAAACCCCATTTCTACTAAAATCACAAAAATTAGCTAGGTGTGGTGGCGCGTGCCTGTAGTCCCAGCTACTTGGGAGACAGAGGTGAGAGAATCGCTTGAATCCAGGAAGTAGAGGTTGCAGTGAGCCGAGATTGCGCCATCGCATTCCAGCCTGGGCGACAGAGTGAGACTCCCTTTCAACAAAAGAAAAAAGAAAATACGTTGATTCATCCCAAATCACTTTCAGGTCCTGAGTTTTACCAAATGGTTTTTCTGGATAGCTAAGTTTTTCTGTTTTTGATTTTTGGAGAAATTTGGTCTGACGTTACCATTTGAACAGCTTATCAGCAAGGCAAACAAATGCATGCCCTGAGTTTAAAGGGGATGGGTTTCACCCCACTTTCCAGAGGCTTCTTGAGGTCCCTGGGCCTGCCCCCACATGCCCCAGCCCCAGCATGGCTCTGACCCTTTCAGGCACAAGGGTGCAAGTTAGCATCCCTGTGATCCCTCAGGGATACCCTCCTTCACCCCTGGTCTTGCAGGTTCGCCTCACAGAAGCTCTGCTCAGAGGTTAGGAGGTTAGCAGGGACATTTAGAGCCTTCCCACCACCGCTGCTGCGGCTGGGCCAAACGTGTGAGTTAAGCCATTCCAGGATGCCCCACCTCCACCCTACTGGGAAAGGCTTTCTTGGCAACCATCCTCTTTCAGAGCCCATTAGAAAAGTGCACATTCCCTTGGTTTCACTGGCTCCAAGTGAGTGTTGGAGGGTGGGGGGAGTAGTACAGGCTGCCATTAGCCCATGTTGAAAGCTTCTGCTTTCCACCCCCATCTCCAGTTTGCAGTGCAAGGTCCTAGCTTGGCCAGGAATCAACCAGGCGTTTTGTTCAGAAGTAGCAACTTATTTTTATCAAAGATGGAATGCAGTTGCAGTTGTTTCTAATGCCTCTGCATGGAAACCAGGGCTCCTGCTGCAAGCACTCCCGACTCCTCTTTTCTCAGCAGACACTTTGCTTTCTCACCTATCCCTTTCTCCATCCAAAAATTGGATGCAGAGCTGCTCAAGTGTCTCAGAATTCGGGAGTAAAAAGTTGTAGAAATTCGAAGTGTCTTTATTGTCTATTTTAAATGCAGGCTTTGGTGATCACAACTCTATAAACCCAATCTAAAATTACCCAAGGATCACAGCAGTGTGGTGTGGCAAAAAGAGCTCCCAGCTGCTTTCTGCCCACCCTACACCCCACACACCCCAGCCTTATGTTGCTGTGGGCAGCTGAGCAAGTCCCTTCTCTCCCTGGGGCTTAGAGTACCCACTAGTAAGCAGAGATTCCCTGATCAGCTTTCCTTATCCTTTTTTGATTGCAAAGAGCCTTGCAATTCTGCTGAAAGCTGTGGACCCTCTTCTCAGGGAAAAAAAAGTGACCCATCAGTTTATGCATTTGAAAAGTATCTGTTAAGCTCCTGTTAAATATGCACATATAGACACACGTTGAAATTCCATTTCAGGGGCTTTACAGGTAAAAAAAAAAAAAAAAAAAAAAAAATCCTGGTTATGAATTCTGTGAACAGCATATACAGACTGCTAGCTAGAAAGACTATGATACTGATTCTAGCAGAGGGTTCTCCAGCTACCAGCCAGCACATGCTAGAGAACCGGGGCAGCAAGGTGGTCATTACAAAGGTGACCTCTACTTGCCCCCCCTTCCCAGCACCCCCATCTGGCACGCGCCCCAGCAAACATGCGTGCACAACCAGCCTGGAATGTGCTGTTTCTGGGCACTCGGACTGCTGGAAGCTGGCTGCAGCCCTGGAGAGACAACAAACATGTCTTTCTACCCTGGGCTTTATTTTTCTCACGGTCCCTGAAAGGGCTGTGATCAGGTGATATGTGTGGGACTGCTCCCTGTACAGGTGCGGAGCAGGTACCGAGGGGAGGAGAAAATCCGCCCTGTGTGTACTTACTCAAAGCTCTTTCAATAGCCCTCCCAGGATAGCTCTTGGCAAGGCAGCTACCACGTCTCTGGCAGGCTGGAGTGAATCTGAGTGTGAGAAAGTCAGTCATGCGGAGGAAAAGGGGAAAAAAAGCTTCAAATCCTCAGGCAAAATACCTTTTTTCTTCTTCTCTTGCTCTCTCCTTTCTGTAGCTTTAAACCAAACCCACAAACCACTCTGATACCAGGGGACAAAGGGGAGTTTCACTAGAGATGCAGTTATTTGTTTTATGGTTTGAAAGCAAACAGGTGATGCAGTAAGACAGAGAAAGCACCCTTCCAGGGTCAGGGCTGGGGAGACAGTGTGGGTGGAGACAAGCACGGGAGCCCCTGGTTGTATTTATTGCACGACACGGTCAGAACGATTCAGAACGATGCTGGTATCACAGTGGGATCAAAGACGTGATCTCCTCTGACCAACTGGGCTCCAGTTTCTCTTTGCTTTGGGAGTCGGAGGAAAAGGATGACTGAAAAATAAAGGCTGTTTCTCTCTATCTAAGAGCATTCTTCCAAATCCAGATGCTTCTTCCTGAGTTGAGGAGCTTACTGTCCCATTTGAGAAGGGGTGGGGAGAGGACAAAGTTGGGTCCTATTTTCACTGCCTAGGATAACTTTTCAGTTCCCTAGAAACTGAAAAGTCATCTATGAGCCCACATGCAAGAAACTCTTCTTGAATGGTTAAGAGTGGAAAGCCAGAGAGTTCCTGGAATTTATTTTTATTTACTTATTTATTTTTGGTCCAGACATAAATACATAGTTAATTTTTTTTGTTACTTGAGCCTCTGTCCCCCTATCGAAAAATGTGTGTGTGAGTTACTTGCGCATTCTACCAGTCCAAGCACTCCCAAAGTGGCAATAAATGAGTTGATTAACTATTTGACCCACGAGGCTGCTTTAGGTACTGCAGTGAGACCCTAACTTGACCATATTCCATTCCCCATGTACTTTCAGGGCGCCAAATAGAGTGGGGAACAGAATCAGATGAAAAAGGCTCTTAGAATGCGCAGGGGGTGGCACACCCCAATAGTTAATGAAGGCCAACCAGCAGACGGCAGTCAATGTCATGGCAGAGCTTAGCAGAGCAGGCACTGGTTCTGAAAGATTTGGGGGGAACCTGGGAAGGGTTAACATGCTTCCCTGGGAAGGGTTTAGTTCCCCGGAAGAATCTGGGTCAGTGCATTTGGGAAGTTTTTAAAAAGTCAGACACTCAGTAGAAGCATTTTAAGAAGCTTGCAAAGCTTATTGGGGCCGTGGCAGAAAGGAGGGTAACTTCACAGGCTCACCACCTTTCACCGAGAGGATTTTAACCACACAGGAAAACCCTACGTCTTCCAAAAGCAACAGACAATTTTCTGTCATCACCACTTTTCCATCTGTTTAAAATAAGAAAGAAAATTCCTTCCCCATTGGCCCCAGGTTGCAGGTCAACAAAGGAGGCATTGTTCACCATTTCTGCAGAACATGACAGGGCACAGCTCACTCTGCAACGTAAGAAAACATTTAAAAAAAAAAAAAATCTCAGAGTAGCCCAAGGGGCAGCAGTGAGTAAACCAAGCCTGCAATGAGGTAAATGTTTGGTTGCAGACTGGAGGACTGTCCTGGAAGGTGGAAATGAGGCTTAGGTTAATACGGTCAGAGCCACGATTCCTTAGTTAAGACTCAGGAACTAAATCTGAGTTCCTGAGTTCCTGGTCGGGAGTTGGGAACACTGCATTAAAGGGTAGGCAGGTTTGAGTTGAACTCAGGTCCTAAGAGTGTGCAGTCAATGTCCAGAGGAGCTGATGTAGACAGATGCCTCTGGGAGTCAGTCTGCACCTGCCTCCTAGGAACCTTCTTCACTAGCTTGAACCGCATAACTGCCCTTTCTGCCTCCAAACCCTGCAATCTGCTCTCCCACTTTTGCCAGAGCCAGCTTTCTAAAGGGAAACCCTGATGCCTCTTCTTTGCTCAAGAATGTTTCATGGCTCTCCATTGTCTAAAGATAAGGTCCAAAGTCCTTTAGCAAGATGTTTAAGGAGCTTGTGACATGGCCTCAAGCTGCCTCTTCTAGTCCTTCACATTTCCTAGGCTCCAGACCATGTTCTCTGAATAAAGTCTTCCAGTTCCAGGGTCTTGGCCTTTAATGCCATGGGTACCTGCATCCTCTCCAGCCCACGACTCAGCACACTCCCAATGCCCCAGTCCTACTTATTTTTCAAGGTACACAGGCCAATCTCTCCAGGAAACTTTCCAAAGTACCTCAACTTAAAAGTAATTTAATTCTCCTGAAACTCCATAGCATTTTACCTCTATCCAGACATATGTCTTTCTTGAACCTAGGACCCCCCAGAGGAATTTACTGGGACATCCGTAGGTGTCAGCTGTACACGTTCATATGTATCTCTAGAGTGCTGGCTTCCAGAGGGCAACAACGGTCTTACTCACTGCTGTAAACCCAAGTAGACCAGCAATACTGTTATCCATACAAGTGTGGTTTCCTATTTTGTTTCCGTCCTCCTGATCTCTCAGGCCACCACCTAACTCAGAAAATAAAGGAAAGATAAAGGAATGCTCAGTCATCAATCAGAAAATCAGCATCTGTCTGCCCCTGCAGTTTACTGTCACATTCTTGCAGGCTGCCACTGTATCTCTCATCGTGGAAATCCCAGGGTTTAACACAGTGTCTGACACTGCGCGTGTGTTCCACAATGAAAGAAAGAAGGCGGCTTGCCCAAGGGTCACCCAGAGTCAGGAACCACTGAATCTCATCCGGGACGAAATCTGGCGAAACCATTGACAACATTATCTCAGTAGGGAGCTGGGAGGCAGGAAGGAATGAAGTGTCTGAGAACCGTGCTTCAGGCCTCCGGGAAGCGGGAAGGGCTGAGGGGGCGGGAGGCCACATCAAACAAGAACAAGACGCTGGGCTCCCGGTGCCCGGAGGGCCGCAAGCCGAGGCTCCCAGGCGGCGAGAAGAGCGGAGCTGGGGCACGGGCCGGCGACCGGGCAGGCGGAGGAGCGGAGGAGGGCCGCCGCCCAGGCAGTGCCGCGCGCCCGCCGGCTCGAATCCCCAGGGGCCGCCGCCAGAGGCCTGGCGCTCCCGGCCCGGCGCCCGCCACGTGACCGGCGCGGCGTCGGCGACTCCTCCGGCGCGCTGCCCGCCAGCGGCAGCACGCAGCCGCCCGCGCCGCCCGGGCCTCCTCCCGCCGCCCGCCGGGCGGCCTCCCGGGCGGCAGTGAGGACGGCCGGGCGCCGGGACCCGGGGAAGGGGCGGGCGGGCGCGAAGCCGCTTTAACCACGAGTCCCGGAGCGGAGGCAGGAGGCTGACCTGGGCGCTTCCTAGTGCGGTCAGGCATCCCGTGACCGCGGGCGGCGCCCAGGGCCCCGCGTGGGGGAGGCCGGGGGCAGAGCAAACTCGGAGGGCCCCCCTCGCCCCCGGGCTGTTGCAAATGCGGCTTTCAGGCCGAGGTTGAAAACCCCAAGCCCGAAAGTGAGGGTTGGGGGGGGGTGGGAAGAATTCCCACTCTCCACCCGGGTGGCGCTCCCCGCCCAGAAGAGTGACCTGGCTGGGACTGTGGGAGGAGGGTGAGCGCCGGGGGGCTCGGCTTCCAGCCCGCCGCCCCTTCGATTCCTGGCCCGCGGGCCGGAGGAGGGGCCCCCGGACCACCCACAACCCCCCACGCAAGCGCGCGCCAATGAGCCCGGGCCAGGCGCAGGGGCGGAGTTTTCCAGGCTCGAGCACGCGCTGCTATTTACCTTCTTGGTTCCTCCCGGGACCAGGACCGGCCCCCGCTCTCCGCCGCCCCGCCGCCCCCCGGGCCCCCTGCCCCCGGGCGCGCGCACACACACTTCACTCACACCACGGCACGCACACACACATCTCCCGGCCCGGCCGAGCCGCTGGCGGCAACTAAAACATCCTGGCACGTGCTTCGGCTCCAGGCCGCCCACGCGGCCGGGCTGATGTCAACTGCAGCTCGGCTGGTGTAGCTTTTAAGGCCGCGCGCGCGGGGGCCGAGGCCGCCCGCGGGGCGAGGGAGGGAGAGGTGCTTTCTTGCCGCCACCTCAACGCGCCGCAGAAACTAAAGCCTCGGATGAAAAGGGAAAGGGTGGTGAAGCGAGGGGCGATCCCTGAGGCATTGCACCTCAGAGCCCCCTTGTTCATTTTTCATTTGAAATACCATTTTCTTCCACCCAGTTGGAAATTATTCTGATTGTTTCCTGGGGGGAAGCGCGGGGTCTAAGGCCCCAAATCCAGAAGAGAAATTTCTGAAAGACGGTGGGGTGGGGTGGGGAAGGGATTCAAGAACTACCTTTACTCCGAAAAGCCTGCGTTGTAAGGTAGAGGCCAGTTTCCGGGGGCATGGAAAAAGAAAAAAAAATGGGCCCTTTTCCTGCAGATTATTACTTTCCACACTCCTGAATGTGTAAAGGTCTGAAAGCGGGAAACTTTAGAGTATGTCGGTATCCACACCTTTACCACGAGTGCCCCGTCCCCCCCCCCCCGGCCCCTTTTAACCACTGCTAATGTTTTCTTCTGCGCGTCTCGGCGATAACCTTTAAAAAATGTGTTTCAAATGAACTTATTACAGTCAAAGCAGCTCTGTTACATATGAGAGAGGGCATAAAGGGTAAAGACCCTGGCTCCAAAAGAAAGACAAGACCAAAACCAAAGCGGAAAGGAAAAAAAGATCACCTCTAAACCAAAGCCCAGAGGGAGAGTAGCAAAGGGTTAAAATCCTTTTGATTGACGTTGTAGCCTCCGGTGCCCTGGGCTCAGGCGCGCGCCATTGGCCGCCAGACCTTGTGCCTGGCGGCCAATGGGGGGGCGCGGTCCACGAGCGGTGCCGCGTGTCTCCTCCTCCCATTGGCTGAAAGTTACTGTGGGAAAGAAAGTTTGGGAAGTTTCACACGAGCCGTTCGCGTGCAGTCCCAGATATATATAGAGGCCGCCAGGGCCTGGGGATCACACAGGATCCGGAGCTGGTGCTGATAACAGTGGAATCTCCCGTCTACCTCTCTCCTTGGTCCTGGAACAGCGCTACTGATCACCAAGTAGCCACAAAATATTATTATAAACCCTCAGCACTTGCTCAGTAGGTTTGTGAAAGTCTCAAGTAAAAGAGACACAAAGAATTCTTTTTCGTGAAGAACTCCAAAAATAAAATTCTCTAGAGATTAAAAAAAAAAAAAAAAAAAGGAAAATGCCAGCTGATATAATGGAGAAAAATTCCTCGTCCCCGGTGGCTGCTACCCCAGCCAGTGTCAACACGACACCGGATAAACCAAAGACAGCATCTGAGCACAGAAAGGTAAGGGCGGTACCTGTATCTCTCTGCAGCCCCTCAAGATTAAGTAGGGGTTGGGGGGGCTTCTTTCTGTGTTGAAACCCCGGGATGAAATGGCAGATCCCATGGGAACACAGAACTTTTTTTATTTATTTGCAGTCATCAAAGCCTATCATGGAGAAAAGACGAAGAGCAAGAATAAATGAAAGTCTGAGCCAGCTGAAAACACTGATTTTGGATGCTCTTAAGAAAGATGTAAGTGGGAAAATGTTGCTCTTTCCTTTACTGAGAAAGCAAACACTTTCTCAGCTACTAAGACTGAAACCCCCCGCCTGCGGGGTCTAGCACTCGCCGGTACTGCGTTCTCCTAGGCGGGAGGGCCCGGCCTTATTCGCTGGGGTCCAGAGATACGCTTGCGCTCCGTGGCCGGGAGGAGAGACCCGCAGCACTCTGAAGCAACTGACACGGGGTTCACTTTCTTTTCTTGCCTCCTCCTATGCAGAGCTCGCGGCATTCCAAGCTGGAGAAGGCGGACATTCTGGAAATGACAGTGAAGCACCTCCGGAACCTGCAGCGGGCGCAGATGACGGGTGAGGGCGGCTCGCCGCGTCCCCCTGTGCGGGCGTCCCGCTCGCCTCGCGGTGATTTCTTCCAGACTTCCGCCCGTGGTTGTGAGAGGCATTCAGCTACATTTTACTGCCTTGGCTCACTCTCGCGTTCCCACGGTCTGGGGCTTATTTATAGCCACAACTCCAAGTTGTTACTGTTCCGGAAAGGGAGGGAAAGAGGTTGCAGCCGCTAGGGTGGCGGGCGGCGGGTAGGGTCGAAAGGACTTAGGACTGTGGCGGTTTGGAACTGCGTGGAGCCTGGGGGTCACTGGTTTAGCACTCCCTCCCGTTGCAGAAGGGGAAATGAGGCTTGGATGATGAATTGGGAGGCATTGTCCAAAGTCACATCGCGCGCGGGGGTGGGGGTGACAGATCTGTGGCTGAGATAGGTTTAAATATAGCGACAGGGAATCGGGAAGGAGTGGCTCGGCTTTGGCAGCCACGCTAGTGTGTAGAGGTGGCTGGGGTTTTTTAAACCCATCCCACCCTCCCTGCCGGAGGCAGTTTTACGGGCCCATGGTCAGGGAGGCGCGCCACTGGGACCTCCCAGGGCGGAGGCAGTGGCCACGGGGCCAGCGCCGTTCGGTGACCCGTCTGTCTCCTTCTGGCCCGCAGCTGCGCTGAGCACAGACCCAAGCGTGCTGGGGAAGTACCGCGCTGGCTTCAGCGAGTGCATGAACGAGGTGACCCGCTTCCTGTCCACGTGCGAGGGCGTTAATACCGAGGTGCGCACTCGGCTGCTCGGCCACCTGGCCAACTGCATGACCCAGATCAATGCCATGACCTACCCCGGGCAGCCGCACCCCGCCTTGCAGGCGCCGCCGCCGCCCCCACCAGGACCCGGCGGCCCCCAGCACGCGCCGTTCGCGCCGCCGCCGCNCGGCCCCCAGCACGCGCCGTTCGCGCCGCCGCCGCCGCTCGTGCCCATCCCCGGGGCGCGGCGCCCCCTCCCGGCGGCGCGCCCTGCAAGCTGGGCAGCCAGGCTGGAGAGGCAGCTAAGGTGTTTGGAGGCTTCCAGGTGGTACCGGCTCCCGATGGCCAGTTTGCTTTCCTCATTCCCAACGGGGCCTTCGCGCACAGCGGCCCTGTCATCCCGGTCTACACCAGCAACAGCGGCACCTCCGTGGGTCCCAACGCAGTGTCACCTTCCAGCGGCCCCTCGCTTACGGCAGACTCCATGTGGAGGCCGTGGCGGAACTGAGGGGGCTCGAGGCCACCCCTCCTCCTAAACTCCCCAACCGACCTCTCTTCCCTCTGGACTGTAAACAGGAACTTGAATACTGGGAGAGAAAAGGACTTTTTTGATTAAGTGGTTACTTTGTGTTTTTTTAATTTCTAAAAAGTTACCTTTTGTAGAGAGAGCTGTATTAAGTGACTGACCATGCACTATATTTGTATATATTTTATATGTTCATATTGGATTGCGCCTTTGTATAAAAGCTCAGATGACATTTCGTTTTTTACACGAGATTTCTTTTTTATGTGATGCCAAAGATGTTTGAAAATGCTCTTAAAATATCTTCCTTTGGGGAAGTTTATTTGAGAAAATATAATAAAAGGAAAAAGTAAAGGCTTTTATGTCTTTCTTAGAACTGATTCTTCCAGGATATGTAAAAAGGCTCTTGGTAGAATTTGAATTACATGTAATTGGTCAATTCAAGAATTGACTCTTTTGTTATTAAAAGAACATTTTTAAAAATCCATCAAACCTTTCACCAATCCTCCGTGAACTAAAAAGACTAAATTCCATTTACTTTACAAGCAGCCATCTGGTAAGGTTTCCCTGATAAACTTGTGGTCAGTCTCTTAAAGGATTTCCAAAAAAATTGTTTTTAAGTTGCAGTCGGGTAAGTCTGTAGCCCTCGTTCTTCTACCTCCTCCTGAGGAAGACTGCACAGGACTAAATTCACCAAGTCAGTGGATCCAAACCTATTGCCCATTGCACGTTAAGGGTGGTTCCTGCAGCTCTCCTCTCCTAGGGTAGCTCACCGACATCCAAAGCAAAAACACTTCCAACTGCTGCGCCTCCTTCAAGAGTTGGGGTCTTCATTAATTAGCCAATCCTTTGGTTCAAATAAGACGTTCCCTAGCACCCAAAAGTTTGAAATGCCTCTCTGCACCCTCTTCAAGCAAGCTGAAAAGGTCAACAGATTCCTTCTGCCAAGGGACAGTTAGTTAGACTCCCAAGTGGAGGCTGAGCCCAGATGATTAACACCAGACATGTGTTTTTGATAAGTTTCTGTGCTTGGCTCTAATAGAGAAAGCATGTGGGAGCTGTGCTGGCAGGCACACAGGCCATCTTCCCCTTTTAATACAAACAGCAAGCGACCCCTTCGCTTGGTCATGCCCCATTTCCAGGCGAGATGTGGGCTCCAGATAGAAGCGAAAGGGTTGTCTCGGGTTTCAGCTCACATAACCCTCCTTAACAAGTCCTAACTCAAAGCGGACAGCTTTAAACTGTGCCAGGATCTGCAGGGAATTTCTTCCAAATCCCATCACAAAGGCTTGTCAGATTTTGTCAGATTTGGCCAGGTGTTTGACTGCATCCAGGTGTTGGGGAAATGAAAACCACGAGCCCTGCGAGACCAGACACATCAGCCGCGCTGTGGGTCTGGCGGGCGCGCCCTCCTCCCGCACCGCCGGCCAGTCCTCCTCCCCGCCCTGGCCCCTCCCGCCAGCCTCCTCTCACCCCCCTTTTCTTAGACCGGCTTCTGGGAGGAGAAGGATGAGGCGGGAGAGATCAATCTTTGAAGCTTTACTAACAAAGATAAAGCCAACGATTTTCTGTCTTGTTTCAAAAGCTTTACCTCTCCCCCGCCCTGCTCTGGCCTTTCCCACAGGCCAGTGTGGAGAGCGGCTCTATCACGGGAATGATCCAGGAGACAGCAGTTTTCCACTCAAGATACCTTCGGACCCAGCTGCCACCCCAGAGGGAGAGATTTAAAAGAGACCTTTTTGAATTTGTCTCCTTTTTGCCTTATTTTGTGTACAGGAAAGGTGTCCAACACACCTTCCGTCAAAGAAACACACACACACCCTTATTTTTCCACGTTTTCCCTCCTGTTGAAACAAACAAAATAACAATTGTTCCATTAAGACACCCAACTCAAGCACCAGTGTTTCATTTGGTAAACCTGTCCTCTGGCCCCACCAGCAGCCCTTAACTGTCCTGCTAGAAATAATCAGACCTCAATGTCTTATTTTTATACAAGGAATTCCTTCTACATTGATGTCTTTAAAATTCACAGGAAAAAAAAAATCTCAACACGTTGAAAATTAAATGTCCCCATGTTGAAGGGGAACAATTTTAAAAGTGCATTTTTATTAATATCACCGAGAGTACATAGATATCTTCCTAGGGAGGGGACTAAATCAAAGGAAAATACACATTTGTGTTTTGTTTGGTTTTATAATTGGTGATTTGAAAACAGCATGTTTTCCCCCCTGAAAGCTGGGTTTAGACTATTCGATGAGGATTTTTTCTGTTACAATAAGGGGAGAGGGTGGAAACCCCACTAGTCTCCAAACCGGAAAGGGCACTTTCCAGTTCTTGCTCCAGCTATGCCACCAAAGTCACTGTGTCACCTTGGATAAGTCATTTCCCTTCTCCGGGTCATTTCCAAGTCTGGAAGATGAATGGACTTATTTCTAAGACGCTGTACCCTCCTGCACTTCGGCTGTTTCTGGAGTAAGTAGCTGAGGGAGAGGCGAAACTTCAAAAACGACTTCAATGATGTTGCCTCCCTGGGGGTCCCTCAGGCCTGGCCTAATTATACGGCCTCGGGCACACCAGCAGCCCCTCTCGCCGGCCCCCGGCAGAGCTGATCGCTCCGGGAGATAAGGCACAGCTCCAACTGCGTCCGGATGCGGGCCGCGGGCCTCGGCTGCCGCGCATTAGCCTCTCAATGGAGCCCTTCCGGGGCCCCGGCCCCCCGCCGTCTCCAGCAGCATCCGGAGCGGGAAAGGCGCCGAACTGGAAGCGGGTGGGAGTGCTCCTGGGTCAACACGAGAGCCCTCTCCAAGCGCTGAAGCGCGACTCCGGAGGCTCGCCCCTCCTCGCGCCCCATCCCACCCCACGCGTTTCTGGAATGGGGACCCAGAGGTTTAGCTGGACCCCCTGGTCGTCACCACCGTCCCGGGAAACTGTCATTAAAGTCAATTAACTTTTCCCACACCCCTTGGCCGGTAACAACCCGCTCCTAGCTTCCTCCCCGGCTCCTAAGTGCAACCAGATGGGCGGACAGGCTGCCCCGCCGCGCGCCCGCCGGGGCGGCCCGGGGTTCCAGGGAGGCCGCCCGAGGC
>NW_016805666.1:7819004-7834905 GCF_001698545.2 Rhinopithecus bieti
CGCGCCCGCTCCCGCTGACAGGCAGGCCGCCGCCCCGCTTCCCCGCCCCGGGCCCCAGCGCCTCCCAAGCAGCAGGCCCAAGCCGCAGAAAGGCGGCCGCGCGGCCCCGCCGGGCCTGGGGGTGGGGCCGCCTGCCAGTGTTTTCCAGTTCCCCGGTAGCTCCGGGCCGCATTTAGTAGCTGGGGAAACTGGGCCGAGGCCAGGGCCGGGGCACTAGAGGCCCTCGCGGCCCGCAGAGCCCTGCCAGGCGGCAGGCCACGCCGGGGCAGGAGTGGGCAGAGGGGCGGGGTGAGGCCATCGCAGCCCACAGAGCCTTCCCAAAAAAGACCTTGCCACCAGACAGCAACCCTGAACGCCTTTAAAAAAAAAAATCTCATTTCTGAAAACCCCGAGCACCTACTGAGTGCTCAGCAGGCCCAAGAAGATAATACTAATTCCCACCAGCCTCCGCCCCACCGAGCTCTCTGTGTAGCTGGGGAGATCCACAAGCACCCTCGTGACTCATCCCAGGCTTGATGTGCTGAGTGCCAAAAGTGAAGTTTAAACAAAGGGCACCTAGAACAGAGAGATTAATTCTGCTGAGAGGAAACCAGGCCAGGGAGGTTTTTCAGAGTTGGCACTTGAAGCCAAGAGGTGAAAGATGAGTTCAGCAGGAAGGGTTAGGAGCAGAAGGGTGAGGGAAAACGCAGAGATGAACATATATACGTCCAGTTTGGGGAAATGTCAGTATGTTTACCATGGTGTGGTATCTAAGTTTTCAAATATACAAATTGGCTTAGAGGTCAATAAAAAAAAAAAAAAAAAAACAGGGATAAGCTCTGCCGCAGTGGTTGGCTCAAATGCAAAATAGCCCAGGGGTTAGAAGCACATGATCTGGCTCCTGGCGGCTTGGCTTAGGTTTTGAGCCCAAGGGAAATTACTGAACTCCCTGCCTCAATTTTGTAACTCTGTATCTCATTTGTAACTTAGGGCTTGTCAGGGTAGTGCTTCACAGGATTGAGAGGATGAAATGAGTACATGCGCTTAAAGTATTCAGAACAGTGCTGTCAGCTCTTCGGATTCTTAAACAACCACAGTGAGGGACGTTCACCAGACAAGAAAGCCAATCCTGGTCTTTGCCCAGCGATGGCAGGATCTGCTTGTAATTGCACCAGGCCCTAGGTGAAAGGACCACTGCTTCGTCCTTAGTTCCTGAATTTCATGCATTCATTTGATAATTATTGAACCAGGCACTATGGGAATAAAGGGAGAAGAAAGGCATGGTCTCTGTAACTATAGAGCTATCTGGTAGGCAAGACAGTCAGCTTAAAAACAAGAACAACAACAAATTGCTGTGTTGAGTGCCATAAGGGAAGAGTCATGCACGGTAATGGTACAAAAGAATATTGTACGTCACAACAGGTAACTTTCTTGGTTCTCCCAATAATGATTAATCCTTGTGATCATTCATAGAAATTACTGGCATAGTAAATAACTAGTCAAATTCCACTTAAGAAAGGTGATTCCCAAATGGTTCATTTCAAGGGTAATCATTTTACAATACTAATATCTTCTGAATGAGCATAATTACCCAGATGTGGTCAAGAAACTGAACTGAGAATCAGGAAATCTGAGGCCTGATCCAGTTGGACTGCTACCTGTGAGATGCTGGCCAAGTCCCCTTACGTCTCTGGGCTTCGATCTCTGTGCCAGCACAATGAGAAAGTTAGACCAGGGAGCCTCTGAAATGCTTTCAACTCCAGTCTGTGATTCCCTGTCCTCAGCGTGCTTCTGTGCACCTTTACAGTTAGACACATGCTCTGTGGCTCTAACAACCTATATCAGGCATATTTCAGACCTTACAGCCAAGGCCCTGGCAGGATTGTTACAGACAAGTATTTTCTTTTTTCTTTTCTTTTTTTTTTTTTTTTTTTTTTGAGATGGAGTCTCGCTCTGTCGCCCAGGCTGGAGTGCAGTGGTGCTATCTCAGCTCACTGCGAGCTCCGCCTCCTGGGTTCAAGCGATTCTCCTGCCTCAGCCTCCTGAGTAGCTGGGACTACAGGCGCCCACCACCACGCCCGGCTATTTTTTTTTTTTTTTTTTTTTTGTATTTTCAGTAGTGACGGAGTTTCACCGTGTTAGCCAGGATGGTCTCGACCTCCTGACCTCATGATCTGCCCGCCTCGGCCTCCCCTCCCAAAGTGCTTCGATTACAGGCGTGAGCCACTGCACCCAGCGACAGACAAGTATTTTCATCTGCAATTAAAGATGTGGGGATCGAGATCTGAAGGATGGGCATTGTAGTTCACTGTTACCAGAAAATAGCCCACATATTAGATTCCTGGAGACCTGCCATGTTAGTGAGAATCATAGCCACTGCAAAGCACATCGAAGGCAGACTGCATGTGCCAGGATTTGCTCACATATCTGCTACCGAGACCTTACCCTTTGCTGTGATATCAGAGCAGCAAGAGTTAGAAATACCACTTTCTCTCTTCATCCTAAAAAAATTCCCCCCACCCCACCCTTTTCACTTGCTCACTTCTTTTCTGAAAAGAGAATGTGATCTGTTGGTTCTTGGGACTCTCTCCATTTAAGAAGTATACTTCCCCAACTGGGCCAGGTGCAGTGGCTCACACCTGTAATCCCAGCACTTTCAGAGGCAAAGGCAGGAGACTGCTTGGAGCCTGGAGTTCAACATCAGTCTGGGCAACATAGTGAGACCCTCATCTCTATGGGGGGGAAAAAAAAATATATATATATATATATATATATATTTCCCCATATATATATATTCCCCATACATACATATATATATATATATATATATTATAATATGTTTTTTTTTTTTTTTTTTGTCTCCAACCTAGCTAGAGTTTTTCCAAAATAGTACAAATTTCTGAATAAATAAGCTAACTGGACCTAGTCTGGTTAAAGAAGAATGTCAATCTGAATTACTGGAAAATCTGAGTTTTAAATATCTGTTAGGAAAATAGTAACTTCGTAAATACTTATACTGGGTCTGAATTCATAGCTTTCATAAAACTAATGCATTAAAGTCATTTAAAGAATGTGTTCTCTTATTAAGCAGGTTAAACGTGGCTCTGGCAATATTATTTATACTATAAATCTTCCTTAAAATAATCAAAGGAGCCAGAGTGCAGCCCAAGTAAATAATTGCAATCTAAATTAATAATAAGCCTTTACTGTAGCTATTCTTTCTATGTTCAGACATGTTCCCAATCCTAATTTGTCTTTAGTCAAGCAGGGATCAATATATTTTTTTCTTAGAAGTTCAAATATAACTTAATGATAGCCATGTTACTTAAGGAACCCTATTTGTTTCTTAAATATTTTGTTTTTCACAAATTTGATAGTTTTCATGTTCAACTAACTTTACTAGTTTTGTCATCAATGTGAGACATGAAATGTATAATTAGTTTACAAAAAATTCCAGCCTACAGAAAAACTATTGCAATTGACAAACACTACCCCAAACTTCATGTTTTCTGCACCATCGTCTTTTCCTCCTAGCTTTATGGTTATAACATTTGTCTCTGGTCGGGCGCAGTGGCTCACACCTGTAATCGCAGTGCTTTGGGAAGCCGAGGCGGGCAGATCACTTGAGGTCAGGAGCTGGAGATCAGCTTGGCCAAATACGGTGAAATCCCGTCTGTACCAAAAATACAAAAAATTAGCCAGGCATGGTGGCGTGCGCTTGTAATCCCAGCTACTCAGGAGGCTGAGGCAAGAGAATCTCTTGAACCCGGGAGGTGAAGGTTGCAGTGAGCCGAGATCGTGCCACTGCACTCTAGCCTAGACGACAGCGAGACTCCATCTCAATAAATAAATAAATAAATAAAAATAAAATTTGTCCCTAAAACATCAAAATTTAAAACAAGAATATGATTGCTTAACAGGACCAGGAGAGAGCAAATGCAATGTGTCACCAGGTGAGGTGGCACACACTTGTAGTCCCAGCTACTGAAGAGACCGAGGGAGAGCATGACTTGAGCCCAGGAGTTCTGGGCTATGGGATGCTATGCCCATCACATGTTCGCACTAAGCTCAACATCTAAGTTCGCACTAAGCTCAATACTAAGTGACTTTCTGGGAGCAGGGTACCACCAAGTTGCCTAAGGAGGGGCAAACTGGCCCAGATTGGAAGCAGAACAGGTCAAAACTCCTGTGCTGATCAGTTGTGGGATTGCACCTGTGGACAGCCACTGCACTCCAGCCTGGGCAACATAGCAAGACCCTTTCTCTTAAAAAACAAAAATCTGCAGTGTGTCAAATCTGTTTCAGAGCAACTCCCATAAGGGACATTTAAGATGCATTAATAGCCACCAGAATTGTTTCCTGAGATAATACAAGGAAACATCTGGTATAAGTTTTTCACTTAACTTTTTCCCCGTTTTCACAGGTAAGCGTAAAAGTGCACTTCTTCATTTTAGTGAATATCCAATAAACATCTGGGGTAGGGATGGGATAGAAAATTTGAATGAGGCTTCTCACACCTCAGATTTGTAAAGAACAAATGCTCTCGAGGCACAAGTTATTCTTTCCTGTGTTCTGTTTCATAATTAAGACCATTTGACTATATTCATACAAATAGAATGTTGAAGGATCAGATAGGTATTTATCCTAAGACTCATTATTATTATTATTATTATTTTGAGATGGAGTTTCACTCTTGTTGCCCAGGCTTGAGTGCAGTGGCGCGATCTCAGCTCACTGCAACCTCTGCCTCCTGGGTTCAAGCAATTCTCCTGCCTCAGCCTCCCGAGTAGCTGGGATTACAAGCATGCACCACCATGCCCGGCTAATTTTGTATTTTTAGTAGAGATGAAGTTTTGCCATGTTGGTCAGGCTGGTCTTGAACTTTCGACCTCAGGTGATCTGCCCGCCTCAGCTTCCCAAAGTGCTGGGATTATAGGTGTGAGGCACCATGCCCGGCCTTACATTATTAATCATTATTATTATTACTTTATTAAGTAACTGTGGAATTGGCCATTCATACCTTTCAGGTGAGAACAAGTCTTCAAAAAAAATGATGAAAATAAAGACTTTTTTGTGGTATTTTTGGTTTTGTTTCCTTATTTTGGAGGCGGGGATGCCCAGGTTGAAGGCAGAGCACAATCACATAATTGTCTCAAGAGCTCTGGAGTTGCTTCAGTGTGTTTTGTAGTCTCTTTCCGGTTTCATTTTGAGTTCAGAACAGGGAGATTCCATCCAAAGAAGAGACATTTTGAGACAGGTTAAGGCCAGGAGCAATTCAAAACGGATAACTTCAAATGTTCTTGCCTCAAATATTCACACCGTTCCTGTATCAAAGACCTAAGCTATCATCACATTTACACATCTATACTGGTTTAGAAGTGTAAACTTCTAAAACTAGAAGTTTCATCTCAAGCAATCAATTGTCTTAGGATACAGCCATCAATTTCCAGCCGGAAGATGGGCTGAATTCAACTTAATTTTTTAAAAGCCCACTTTCCATGCTTGGCATACAACCTCCAGGCAGGGTCCGGGTCTCAGCTCAGTACTTGCTTTCCTCTGAGGGGAGCCCCTCAGCATGTCCCTGCTCTCTGTGGCTACATGTTCCATTTTAAATAAACACCCCTTTACACGCAGCCCCTCTGTGAACCACTCACTTCCTGGTTTGCTTTTCCTTTGAGCCTAGCGGGTGGATGATGACGCTGAGTGCGGGTGACTAGGGAGCATGCGTGCCACGGGCTAGGGAGTGTGCCTCTGGACTGGGCATTCTCTGCCTCCGTATACCCTTGCCAAGCCATTGCTCCTCCTTCCTGAGATAACATCTGCCCTTGGTGCCATCCAGCACTCCCACTCTTTCGATTCCTAGTCTTCTTCTGACTTCTCCACTTAAGCTTGCCTCCCCCCACCCGGTTCCATCCCTTCCTCCTTTCTCAGGGTCTGTGCTCCGGATGCTATCCTTACTCTCTTCATCAAGGATGTGGCCCACAAAGCATCTGCTATTCCTAAATCTTCAACCTCCCTTACCATTTTGAGTTTTCCCCCTCAGCATATGAGCACATTTATTTCTTTACAGTCCTTAAGAGCCACGCTGCGACCTCTCTCCTCCCTTCTCACAGAGAATGCCTGGATTGTGCCCGTGGCCCACACCGCCCCACGACTCTCTCCTCCCCACCCTTGCAGCCATCCTCGCTCTGGGCCCTGCACTCTGCTACAGGCTCTGGCCTGGATGACTCAGGAAACAAACCAGACGGTCATTTTTCTGTCCTTTCCTTTGTCGGCATTACAACATTTGTAAAGTGTTGACCATGTTCAAACTCCATCCTTGAAATTCCCTCCTTCCTAAACCCCTGCAGCATCTCTTTCAGTACCCACTATGGGACTGTCTTCTTTTACCTTCTATCAGTATCTTTGTCCTCTTGTCACTCAGCCACCTGTAGTAGTGGTGAGCATCTACATGCCCAAAGAAGACTACCCAATCTGGCATTTTCAACCCGTAGTTCTTTCCTGAGCTCTCAAGTCGTGGACTCAGCTGCACACGGGACATCTGCACATACATGGAAGTCGGCATGTCTTAAACTTGATTCCATGACCCCAGCCCTCATCCCTACAGAATGCCCCACCCCTATTTTCCTCGGCTCACCCTGTATCTCATCCCTGTATCTGTCTTATGAATCTCAACCCCATTCACTGCCTCGGTACAGAAGTTTAAAGCTTTTTACTTTCATCTTCCCCAGACTGATCTCCTCAACTCCGGTCTTGCCTCCCTGCTATCCGTTGGCCATGATCCAGTCCAAACAACCCTGTCTCTGTTAGAAGATGTCTCGGGGCTTCCTGCTGCCTTCATGACTGCAGAAACTAGCTTGCTTTGCTCCCGGCCAACTCGCCAGCCTCATTCCCTGCAAGCAGGCCTCATCCCCGCTCCTTCTCCCAACATGCAAAGCTGCCTCAGTGCCCAAGCCCTCCACGCTCTCTGTTTTCTGTCGCTTTGCAGTCTTTGTGCCAGTGCTGGAAGTTTCCCTCCCCCGCATCTCTACCCAGAGACCTCCTACCTCACGCGTCCTTCAAGACTTGGCTCAGTCTGCTTCGGGAAGCCCACCCTGTACAGTCCCGTGTTCTGACCCTTCCGCACCCCTCTCGCCCTCTCCCTGGGACATTGTTTGTTTGTTTGTTTGTTTGTTTTTTGAGAAACCCAGGCTTTCCTGCCTCAGCCTCCTGAGTAGCTGGGATTACAGGCATGCACCACCATGCCTGGCCAATTTTTTTTTTTTCTTTTTTTAGTAGAGACGGGGTTTCAACATGCTGGCCAGGTTGGTCTCAAATTCATGGCCTCAGGTGATCTGTCCTCCTCGGCCTCCTAAAATGCTGGGATTACAAGCATGAGCCACCACGCCCGGCCTCCCTGGGACATTTAACACAGCACTGCTGACATTGGACTGTAGTATAGGTTTGTCTGTCTCCCCAGCTCAGGCTATGCATGTTTTGGAGGCAAAAATGATGTATTTTTCTGTACCCCCGGCACCTGGCACAGTGGCTGGCATACAGAAGTCGTTCAGGAAGCTGTATGCTACCAGTGTAGTAAGAACGGTTGATACTTGAAGGTTCACAAAATGCTTCCACAAACACCATTTCTTTTGATCCCGAAAGCAATCCAGACAGGTAAGTATGGCTGGTGTTGTTACCCTTATATCAAATGTGGATATTTACGCTCGGAAAGTGTAGGTGAACTGGCCAAGGTGACAGCTAGGAGGTGACAGATGTGGAATCTCTGGAACCCACATCTTCTGGCCGTGAGCACCATACTTAAGCTAGTCTCTATGGTTGCACGAGCATCCCTTCCCTGCCACCTGCCAGGGGAAATACACCTACTTTTGATCTCTGTGATTCATGCATTTTTGCTGCATATGTAACCAGAACCAATTTGCTGGAAATCTGTTCTCATCCCTGATTTGCTGGTGTAAAACATGTGGGGACTGTGGATACCTTTCTTCTGTCTCTCAGATGGCACAGAATTAATGTAATCAAATTCTTTTTTTTTTTTTTCTGAGATGGAGTTTCGCTCTTGTCGCCCAGGCTGGAGTGCAATGGCGCAATCTCAGCTCACTGCAACCTCTGCCTCCCAGGTTTCAGCGATTCTCCTGCCTCAGCCTCCTGAGTAGCTGGGCTAACAAGCATGCGCCACCACGCCTGGCTAATTTTGTATTTTCAGTAGAGACAGGATTTCGCCATATTGGTCAGGCTGGTCTCGAACTCCCAACCTCTGGTGATCTGCCTGCCTCGGCCTCCCACAGTGCTAGGATTACAAGCGTGAGCCACCACACCCTGCCAATCAAATTCTTTTTAAACATAAAGATTAATACTCTTCAGCAAAATGAATTTCCAGTTATTTTCAGAATCAAAATTCTGTACAGAGAATGGGAAAATAAATCATAAACTTTCAGGAGGAAGAAAAGCATCCAATTTTGAAAATCCTATTTGTGAGGCTGGTTTGAAAAAGGCTTGTCTGTTATAGGTGAGTGAGTCATAACGTGACCCAGGGAAACCAGTAACTAAAAGCATGTAAGGGTGTAAGAAGCGAATTCCAAAGCACTAGGACTGAAGGCACACCAGAAAAGCCACAAACACAATGTGGCTGTTTGTCACAAGATCAATACAATCTCTGTAAGCAAAGTGTTCTCCACCCACAAAGCAGCTGGTGACTTTCCAGATAAAATGTTTTTGGCTTTTTCTGCCTATCTGTGACTCCTGGTATTTTGCATTCCAGTTTTGCGATACAGCAAAATAAATATTACCTGAGGGGTTTACAGCTTCTTCAGGTCACCTGCAGCCAGGATGCAGTGCCTGACAAGAAGTGGGCCCTGCACCAGCATGGATCACTGGCCCACAAAACACCTCCCAGCGGGGCTGACTAGTCATTCATGCACCAGGGATTAGTGCAACTTCTGCTCTGCACCATTGCAGGTGCCCGAGTTTCTACAATAAACAAGACAGGCAAAGCGCTGGCTCTCGAGAGGCTTTTATTCCACCATGAGGAAGAAAACAAATAAAGGAGAGAATGGGCCAGGTGCAGTGGTTCACGCCTGTAATCCCAGCACTTTGGGAGGCTGAGGCAGAAGGATTGCTTAAGGCTAGGAGTTCAAGATCAGCCTGGGCAACAGACTGAGACATTATCTCTCCAAAAAAAAAAAAATTAGCTGGGCACAGTAGCACACACCTGTAGTCCCAGCCACTCAGAAGGCTGAGGTGGGGGGATCACTTGAGCCCAGGAATAAGGCTGCGGTGAGCTATGATTGCACCACTGCATGACAACCTAGGCAACAGAGTGAGACCTGGTCTCAAAAGAAAAAAAAAAGAAAAAAAAAGAGGGAATGTAAACTCATGGGAAATAATACTGTGAAGAAATGAAATAGGATGTCATGATGGAAGGGGTCAGAAGTAGGGTGGGGTCTAATTTAGAATGGACAGAGAAGGAGAGGCTTACTGAGTAGGTAACTCCTGAAGCCAGGAAAGCCAGTAAAACAAAGCAAGTCTAACAAAATGCCCAACCTGACTTTGAAGAACTAGTCAATGATGATGGAAAATGTCATCTCTGGCCAGCCTGGGCAATGTTCATAAATGGCTGGTGCTCGGGGCCACAACTTGGAGCAGGGTCATTGCTGCTGTTTTGATGATCACATAAAAACGGTTATGGCCCTGGTTGGCTTTGCATCCACATGTTCATTCCATAGGCATCCTCTGAGTTCTTGCCTTGCACGCAGTGGTGGCAGGGAACCACGGGGGGTACAGAAATAAACAAAATTTGAAAGGCCTTCAAAGACATCACAGTCTAGCAGGGATCACATTATCTAAGCCACATAGGAGGAAAACAGTGCTGAAAGCAGAGTCACCCCCAGACCCCACCCAGAACTAGCAAGGGGCAAGCCAGAACTAGAACCCTGGACTCCAGACTTCTTGTCTGGGATTTTTTTTCTGTTTCTTTCTTTCTTTCCTTTTTTTTTTTTTTTTTTCCTGAAATTTCTCAGCTTTGTATTTTCTGTTACTTCCACCTGGAAAATCTCCCTATGTCCCCAGGCCATACTCACCACCAGTCCATTTGGTTAATAATTAGCTTTCAGGTCTCAAATTAGATGGCCCCTCTGAAGCCTTGTGTGAGCCTCTTCTCCCTGAATTTCCTTCTGCTGTGCCCTCACTATGTGCTGTGCTGCCATCAACATTGCCCCATCAGACCTCTCATCACATGGGCCTATGAGCTGCCCTTCAGGGTCACACTGCAACCTTGGGACCTGACACAGCACCTGCCACACAGTAGGGGGCTCAATAAAGTTCTATTAACCAAGTAGGCAGATAGACAACTATACGGAGCACGCTGCCACCACTCTCACCCTAATGCAATCTTTTCTCTCCTTTTTTAAGATGGAGTCTCACTCTGTCACCAGGATGGAGTGCAGTGACGTGATCTCAGTTCATTGCAACCTCCGCCTCCAGGCTCGGCTCACTGCAACATCCGCCTCCGGAGTTCAAGCAATTCTCCTGCCTCAGCCTCCTGAGTAGCTGGGATTACAGGTGTGTGCCACCACACCCAGCTAATTTTTGTACTTTTACTAGAGACGGGGTTTCACCATGTTGGTCAGGCTGGTCTCGATCTCCTGACCTCATGATCTGCCCACCTCGGCCTCCCAAAGCGCTGGGATTGCAGGAGTGAGCCATGGCACCCTGCCTCTCCTTTTCTTCTTTCTCATGTCTCTGCCTCCTTTTCCCACATCCTGGCACCTCCTCAGACCCCAGTGTACCTACTTGCCTCACCAGGGCTCCACCCCGGCCTCCCTCCCAGGAAGTACTGGGAGTCCATTCACACTGCACTTATATACCTCCGAGTGCGAGGCATCCTGGCTGAGGAGCAACAGGACACCCAAGAAATGCCCTGAACCAGCCTGTTTCTTTCTGGCTGGATCCTTTTGCAGGGGACTGGGAAGTCTTCTCTTCTACCCTCAGCACAGATAGCTCCACAAAGCCATGGTTTCTTAGCGGTTTACCAAGTCCCCTCACAGGACCCACTCACAGATAAGACCTGGAGGGAATAAATACCCGGCTGTGTCAGGGAAAGAGGATATGGGTGATTTTTTTCCCTTTTCTTCATTTTCCAAACAACTCCGTAAAGTACTTATGCTACTTTTATATCCAAAATGTTTACATTTTTTAGAATGAGTCTTTGACAACAGCTTGGAGAACATGTTTTCCTCTTCTGAATGCCGGTTATACTGACAGTCATTACGGTTCAGCTTAGCATGTAATCACCCTCTTCCTAAGTCCTGAGTATCGTTGGATCTCTCATGGCTAGACTGTCACACGGAGACAATTCATGCTGCTTTACTCTACATCTCTCTACTAAGATCATCCCAGGGTCTGCCTGGCATATTATGGCTGCTCATAACTTATTATTTGGCTTTTTTGCTCAGGCTGCAGGTTTTGAGACAGCCCAGGGCTTCCACTCCAAGACTGAGGAAAAGGCTCTCCTCCTTCTCCACCCTGCCTGAGCGCTGGTTCCACTCTCTTCCCTGAACTTGATGACTAACAAGTGTTTCAGTCTCTGCATTCAGCTCTCTGGTGGATTAAGGTGGGAGGCAAATTTGTTGTCACACTCCCAGTCAAGAGGTGGAGTTTTTCTCCTCCCCGCGATTCTGGTCTGGCCCTGTGACTGCTTTAATGAATAGAAGGTGCACAAGTCATACTGGGCCATTTCCAGGTACAAGCTTTAGGAAGGCCTGGGAGATTTTGCTTTGGCACATTGGAAAGCCCTGAGCCACCATCTAAGAAGTCAGCTACACTTATGGATAGACTACATGGAGCAGCCACATGAAGAGAGGCCTGGCCATCCCAGTATCATGGCTGAGCCCAGCCTGCCAGCCATCACTGCCAAGGCACCAGACATGAGGAAGCCATCTTCGGTGTTGCAGCTGGTAGAGTCCCAGGACGACTGCAGCACAACCAATGCCATGTGGAGCAGAAGAGTCGCCCAGCTGAGCCCACTCAACCCTCAGCATGATGAGAGATAATACAATGTTGTTGTTTTAAGCCTACCAAAAGTTGGCTCCCAGCTATCACCAACACAACCTATTGGTGAGACAAAGCTGAGCTCATTGCTTATTGCGGTAAGGGAGAACGCCACCTGGCAAAGCTTTGGCAGTGTTCCCAATGGGGAAAGGAAGGTCAGAATGCACTAATAATTGGGAACTTGGTTTAAGGCAGTCTTTCATTACGGGGACTTGATCAGGACTTGGCAAGAATCACTATGCAACACTCCAAAATTGGTGGAAACAGCAAAGTAAGGATTTTGAGACGAAAGATTCACAGAATCTGAGGGCACAAATTGTCTGTGGATGTTTTCCATGGAATAGTTGATGGAAAGTTTCTTTAATGAACAATCAAACCACTTACCTGGGCAGGAGACATCTGGAAAATTCAGTCATGCTAATGAAGACAGAGAAACAGCACAAAGTCATGTTACTACAGGCAATAGGATATGGTTTAGGTTTCCCAGGTCCAGGCAGAGCATGGAGCTAGCTGGTTTTGGTTCTCAAGCCACTAAGTTTTGGAATGCTTTGTCACACAGCAATTCATAATTAAGACATTTCTCTAACCTTTCGTTCTCAATATTTCTGTATTTCTCATTCCATTCATTCATCAAATACTTGCTGTATACCTATTATATGGCAGGCACTGTGCTAGGCTGGTGATACAAAAGAGAGTAAGATAGACCAGGTCCTCCCTTTCTTGGAGCTTAAATCATCATCAGGAGGAGAAAGACAATAAACCATTAAACCAAAAAGTTAACAAGATAATTTTTATACTGATAAAGTGTTCTGAGGAAAATAAAATAAAGCAATGGAATAGAATTGGGGGGGGGGGCAGTGGAGAGTTGGGACGAGAAGATAGAGCTGTGTTAGAAACAACAGTCAACGCTAATCATGGTGGTTCATGCCTGTTGTCCCAGCTACTAGGGAGGCTGAGGCAGGAGGATCGCCTAGGTTCCAGTGATTCTCCTGCCTCAGCCTCCCGAGTAAGTGGGATTACAGGCGCCCACCACCAGGCCTGGCTAATTTTTGTATTTTTAGTAGAGACAGGGGTTTCACCATGTTGACCAGGCTGGTCTTAAACTCCTGACCTCAAGTGATTCACCTGCCTCAGCCTCCCAAAGTGCTGGGATTGCAGGCGTGAGCCACCACACCTTGGAAACATGTTCTCCAAGCTGTTGTCGAAGACTCATTTTTAAAATATAAACATTTTAGATATAAAAGTAGCAGTGATCCTCCTGGGCTCAGGAGTTTGAGGCTGCAGTGAGCTGCACTCCAGCCTGGGTAATACAGACAAAAGAAAAGAAAAGGTGAGGGAAGGAGAGGGGAGGGGATGGAAGGAGAGGGAGGGGAGGAGAGGAAGGAGAGAGAGGAAGGAAGGAAGCGGAGAAGAGAGGGAAAGAAAGGAAAAGAAAGAAAAAGCAAGAAAGCAAGCCAAGAAAGATGAGGTGAGGGAGGAAGAAAGAAAAAGAAAGAGGAAGAAAGGAAGGAAGGAAGGAAGGAAGGAAAGGAAGGAAGAAGGAAGGAAGGAAGGAAGGAAGGAAGGAAGGAAAGAAGGAAAGAAAGGAAAAGAAAGGAAAAAGCAAGAAAGAGGGAGGGAGGGAAGAAAGAAAGAAAGAGAGAAAGGAAGGAAGGAAGGGAAAGAGAAAGAAAGAAAGAAAGAAAGAAAGAAAGAAAGAAAGAGAGAGAGAGAGAGAAAGAAAGAAAGAAAGAAAGAAAGAAAGAAAAGAAAAGAAAAGAAAAGAAAAGAAAAGAAAAGGAAAGAAAGAGAAAGAAAGAAAAGAAAAGAAAGTTGGTCAAGGTAGTCCACTTGAACAGATGACGTCTGAGCTGGATGATATGCGAACAGTGGAAAAAGCCAAACAGGTAAAGATCTAGGGTGAGAATATTACAGGCAGAGGGCACAGCACAGGCAAAGTCCCTGAGGCAGGCAGGAGCTCAGAGTGCCAGAGGGACTGAAAGACCATGTGCCTGAAACACAGCAACCAAAGAGAATGTGTTCCAAGTTGAAGCCAGAAAGGCTGGCAAAGGTCAGTTCACATAGGGCGTTGAAGGCTGGCGAAAGTCAGTTCACATAGGGCCTTGAAGGTATCACAGGGAACTTGGACTTGAGTCTAAGTGCAATGGGAAGCCCCTGGAGCAGCATTGCCTAAAAGAAATAAGATGTGCCCGGGCGGCGGAGGTTGCAGTGAGCCGAGATTGTACCTGTGCTTTCCAGCCTGGGCAACAGAGCAAGACTCTGTCTCAAAAAAAGAAAGAAAGAAAGAAAGAAATAAGATGTGAGCCATGGAGCCATGTATGCACTTTTAAATGGTCTAGTAGCCAAATTTTTTAAAAAAGAGAAAAAAAGGTAGAATTATTTTTAATTATATATACTTCACCCAATATATCCAGATAGTATGATTTTGACATGTAACCCATATACAACATTATCAACAGGCTATTTCACATTCCTTCTTTGGTACTAAGTCTTTGACATAGGTTTGGGTGGTATCGTTACAGCCCATCTCAATTCAGAAAGTTGCCGTAGCCACATTTCAAGTGCTGAGTAGATTCCCGGGTCAGTGGCTACCATACAGGCCAGCTCAGCACTGGAGGGTTTAAGGATCATTATCCTCCCAGGTAGGTTAAAGCTGTTTTTCATTTCTTCTTTTATCTCCTACCTATCTGCCATTATCATTCCTCAAGAACTTAGAGAATTCCATGTAAGTACTTCCCCATCCATCTCATCCTCTTTACCTCAGCTCACGTGTCTTCAGTATTTTGTACATCAGTTATTGCTACATCCTCTGAATTGGGTTTTTTGCCTTTTGTCTACTTCTTCCAATCTCTCTCCACCAGGTTACTGGTGTGTTCTGCTAACCCACCTTCTCCCGTTTTCCCCTCAAAATCTTCTGTGGCTCCCACTCCCTGCTGAAGTTCAAACACTGAGGCCCTCAAGACCCCATCAAACAGTTCCACCCTGCTTTTAACCTTCTTTCCCCCGCCCCTTTTATGTGACGCAGTTAAAACCCAGGTCTCAGCTCGGTCCACTTCATCACACTTACCCCAGTGACTTATGAAACTAATGTTATCTTATTTCCCAGAATTTCCTTAAACACCATGGAACAATTGTAGCCAAACACTGAAAGCTTTTAGGACCCGTTTCTGTTTCTATTTCCACTAATAATAATTTTCCTCTCTATAAAAAAGTGTTTCATATTTGTCTTATTTGATCATTTTTATTTTTTTATTTTAAGGGCAATTCCAGTGGTCCACAACATTTGGATATGAGATGCCTACTTGTTTAATTTCTCAGTAGTTCTCATCCCACAAGAAAACTCCTAGCAAAAGTGATGTAAAAAATGTCAGTAATCAGGCATCATACAAGGTGCATGTGTGTGTATGACAATTGAAGCTAGGCTGAGCGTGGTGGCTCACGCCTGTAATCCCAGCACTTTGGGAGGCTGAGGAGGGTGAATCACTTGAGGTCAAGAGTTCAAGATCAGCCTGGCCAACATGGTAAAATCCTGTTTCTACTAAAAATGCAAAAATTAGCCAGGCCTGGTGGCGGGCACCTGTAATCCCAGCTACTCAGGAGGCTGAGGCAGGAGACTCACTGGAACTCAGGAGGCCAAGGTTGCAATGAACTGAGATCGAGCCGTTGCACTCCAGCCTGGGCAATAAGAGTTAAGAAAAAAGAAGGAAGGAAGAAAGGAAGGAGAGAAAGAAGGAAGGAAGGAAGGAAGGAAGGAAGGAAGGAAGGAAGGAAGGAAGGAGGGAAGGAGGGAAGGAGGGAAGGAGGGAATTGAAGCTAAAGCATACTTAATTGCCTTTGAGCAACCTTTGACATCAGTTCAAATTATAAGAAACACTAT
>NW_016805666.1:7836598-7846790 GCF_001698545.2 Rhinopithecus bieti
GGAAGGAGGGAAGGAGGGAAGGAGGGAAGGAGGGAAGGAGAAAATTGAAGCTAAAGCATACTTAATTGCCTTTGAGCAACCTTTGACATCACTTCAAATTATAAGAAACACTATGGGATATTGAAAGTGTAGGCTAGGAATCTTTAAAATCCTCTCTGGCTTTAGTTATGACATAAAAGCACCTTGGCTGCCATCTTTGAAGTATGGTTGAAAGGTTGGTATTTTTCTTTTTCCCCTTATTTGAAAAACTTAAGTAACTGAAGATGGAATTTTGTAGACTCTACTCCAAAAGAGCCATCGATAAACAATTCACGGGATGTCCACATGCCAGTGAGGTTACAAGCTGCTCTTGACTGTTTATGGATGTGAGATTTAACTCCTGAATTAGACTGGAAGTAAATTGAGTCATAGATTATTATTGAAGGAAGTTTGCATTTGCATATCTAAAAATTAGTACTTAAAGACAAATGTCTCATAAGGTTGTTCCAGCTGGGGTTCCCATTCCCTAAGTTTGTCTAACAACTTGATTTTAGTTTCACTTGGGAGTCTACTTTAGTCCTTTGAACATATTTGATATAAATGAAGATCGAATAGCAAACACTTTTTGCTTGGCTAACAAGCACATAAAGGCAGTTCTCCTTGCCAGACCACCCAGTTTGGGGCTTTGCTGAGAAAACTCACAAAGCTCAGTAAAGCTCAGGGCTCCCCAGACTCCCTAGAGTTCTGTTCTCCATCTTTTTCCTACCTCCTCCCAACACTAAACTCTTACGGAGCACCTACTGCGTGCTGTGTCTGTGGAAAGACAAATGAGGCACTGGGCTGTCACAAGTGTCTCCTGAAATTGGGTGTAAACAATTAAAATAAAATAGGGGCCTGCTGAGGTGATTCAAGCAAAACAAGTGCTTCTTCTTTAAAAGGCTGAGGATTCCAGGTGGCTTGTAGGCAGTGCAGTTGGAGAACTAGAGGATAGGTTAGAAGAGGCTCCAGGGCTGGGTGTGATTGAAAGAGGGTAGGCAGAGCCATGCCAGGTCTGACTGGTTTCATGTGCTAATGAGTCACAGTCAGCAATCCATCTTTATCCAGGAAGAGCTGCCTCTTTAAATACCCCGGCGGGGACCAGGTGGAGCCAGAAGAACCTGACCTGGAGATGGGCCCTGTTCCAACCCACTGTGACCTTGGCAATGTCACCTGCCCTCATTTAAAAATGGGAGCGTGGGATCATGTTGTTCCTCCAGCTCGAGACCAGAGTCCTCTGAACTGCTGTCCCCAGATGCCTGCCCCTTGAATGGGGTCAGGCTGTGCACACATCGTGAGCTATGGAACCATGTACGCCAGACATTGCAGTTAGAAGCTGATGGTTATGTTCATGAATCACATGAATCACAGGTATGCATGTTCCGTCCCAAGACACAGAACCCCTTTAAGCCTCTACAATTTACCCACCCTTGTCCCTAGTCTCTGCCCAGTCCTGAGTCCTCCCTCCTTTGTCTCCTCCCTCACTGGTTCATGTTTTAATCATTCATTCATTCATTCATTCATTCATTCAATGAACACCTTTAGCACCTACTGTATACTAGGCACTATATGGGGCACCCTATTCCTGACCCCAGTCTGGGGCGAAGTTTCTAAGTGGAAAGGGAGAAAGAAAAGGCAGGCAGGGGTCCCAGAGACTGTGCCATTCCATGCTGCCAGGCTTGTCTAGGAATATGATACTCAGCTACCACCCTAAAGACAGTTCTCCAGGCTGGGTGCGGTGGCTCACCGCCTGTAATCCCAGTACTTCGGGAGGCTGAAGCGAGCGGATCACTTGAGATCAAGAGTTCTAGACCCACCCGGGCAACATGGGGAAACCCCATCTCTACAAAAATACAAAAAAATTAGCTGGGCATGGTGGCACACATCTGTAGTCCCAGCTGTTTGGGAGGCTGAGGTGGGCAGATTGCTTGAGCTCAGGCTGCAGTGAGCCGAGATCACGCCACTGCACTCTAGCCTGGGTGACAGAGCGAGGCCCTGTCTCAAAAAAAAAAAAGACAGATCTCCAGTTCTGGGGATAGGAAGGCCCTATTCCACTATGTGTGGATCCCTCTGCAGCTGCCACCCACTTTCTGGATTTTCTCCAGATTTCCTGGAGTAAGCAGTGAGGGGAGTTTCTTCACAGGAGTGTCCTGTCACATCGCAGGTTCAGCCTTTTTTTTTTTTTTTTTGAGACGGAGTCTCGCTCTGTCGCCCAGGCTGGAGTGCAGTGGCCGGATCTCAGCTCACTGCAAGCTCCGCCTCCTGGGTTTACGCCATTCTCCTGCCTCAGCCTCCCGAGTAGCTGGGACTACAGGCGCCCACCACCTCGCCCGGCTAGTTTTTTGTATTTTTTTTAGTAGAGACGGGGTTTCACCATGTTAGCCAGGATGGTCTCGATCTCCTGACCTCGTGATCCGCCCGTCTCGGCCTCCCAAAGTGCTGGGATTACAGGCTTGAGCCACCATGCCCGGCCAGGTTCAGCCTTTTGAGATTAAACCTGTGATTCCCCACCCCCTACATCTCCCCCTGCCCTGACTCACAGGGGTGCCCTCCCTTCTCTGTCCAGGTAAAGCATCTTCAGTCACTCTGGCCACCTTATACTCAAGTACATTTGGGTGCCTGGGGCCCTCTGAGGAGGCAAATGACCTCTGGAGCGGAAGGGCCCATGTGGCCAGGACAAGTGGAGGCGGCACTGACTGACCTGATGAAGACTGAAGCCACAGCAGAAAGCTGGACTGGGGTGGGGAGAAGGCTTGGGGTGCGTTGGAGGGAGGTCCCTGGCAGACCCGGACAGTAGCTGAGTGATCTGGGCTTCAGGATTCAGGTTACCTGACAGCAACAGGTAACCTGTTCTCCGCACCTCCAAGCACCTCCTGCCCCTCACTATGGCTCTCTGTACTTGCAATGAACTGGGAGAGGCAGTTCTGGAATCTAACCCATGCTCCAGGGAGGTAAGACGAGCTCCCCGGGCCACTGACAGAGCAAGCCAGGCCCTTGCTTCTGCTGGGGTGAGGCGCTGCCACCATCCCCAGCCTGTCCTGGAGAGTGACGCCTCCCTCTGGGGTGCTGGTCTTTGCCTTCAGTCCTTGGGGAGGCCACATCTTACCCACATTTTTCTTTGACCTGAAGAGAGTTCATGTCCATAATTAAGGGGGTGACGAAGGCAGGGAAAGGGAAAGTGGAACAGGGATCCCCGAGCCTCCCAAAGCTGTTACAACCTCTGAATGAAAGAAGAAGAAAGACATCTGTGAGCCAGGGTGGGGAGAATTGTTCAAAGGTTAAGGCGGAGATGAATTAAGGTGAGGTGTAGCAGTGGGTGTGGAGAGAACGAGACTGATTTACAGTCTTTTGAGGGCAAAAAGTTAGAATCTTTTCTCTGTCTTCAAAGCCAGATCCCAGGGCTCAGCCTGAGAATCTCTCTCTGTCTCTCTCTCTCCCTCTCTTTCTGTCTCTCCACCCGCCCCCCTCCCCAACCCTCCCTGCCCCATACTCCTTTCTCCCTCCTTCTCCATTTGCCAAGCTTCTCAGGACCTGGCATTTACTTCTGCCAAGCTGTAGGTCTTCCTCCCCACTCCCGGAATTTCACAAATAAATCACTGAGAACAGAGCCTGCCTCACAGCAAACAGCACGGGGATTTCTGCTCAGCCTCTGTGGCCTCGGACCAGCTTCTGGGAAAGAGCCCCTGCCTGGCTACAGGCGCAAACACGGCCCTGCCTTTCACAAACACTCGGGGTGAGAAGCAGCAGGGAGAAACCCCAAGGCCCCAGGTGAAGGAGCTGCGTGCAGGCGCCCACGGTAAGGTCAGGCTGTGCCAGGGCCATGGCTCCCATCCCTCCCCCTACCACTGGCTGAGCTGGGATCCAAGGCACAAGGCTTCTCCCCCAGGGACCTGACCACTCAACTCAGCGACCTTGACAAAGTTATTTTAGCCTCCCTAGACTTCCCTTTCCCTGTTTTTACATAGATCAGAGGTTTATGCTGCTTAATTCACAAAGATACTACAAGGAAAAAAACTGATTTGTTTTGAAGCATTCTGTCTTCCTGAGAGGAATGCAGGTTCTAGCAAACTCTTGGAACAGACACAGATACATATGTGCACACATGCATGATATATTGACCTGTCCACCCACTCACACTGCACCCATTCACCCATTCATGGACTGGGCTGCAGCTCCCCTGGTATAGAGACACTGATGCACTGCTGTGTCCCCTACTATGTGGTGCTAGTAGCAAAGCTAATGCTCGATCAATATTCACCGAATGAGTGTACTTGACAATATGCACAGGCATCCTCTCCTTATGCCAGTCACTGTGCTCGGGGCTGGGGGACAGCCCTGCCCGCAAGGTGCTCACCATCCAGGAGGGAGACTTGCACGGACACTCACACAGCCAATGTGGAGTATCAATGGGCACCAGGACAGAAAAGAAAGGAGAGGCCAGAGCCGCTCAGAGTGGGGAGAGCCCGGCTCTGTCCCATGGTTTGGGGGCTGGGGGACACCTGGGGAGGATGTCAAGAGGAAATACCTCAGAGCACTGAAGGAAGAGGGAGACGAGGGGCTGCAGATGTCTTCCAGCAGAGGGAACGCATACTCCAAAGCACGAAGCCCTGAAGTGACACAGTAGAGTCAGGAGACCAGGAACTACTTCTGGTGGTTGGACCGTAAAGAACCAGGCAGCATAGTGAGACCCCATCTCTACAATCAAATAAAAATAGCCCGGTATAGTGGCACATGCCTCCCACTAGTCCCAGCTATCCAGGAGGCTGAGGTGGGAAGATCGTTTGAGCCCAGGAGTTCAAGGCTGCAGTGAGTTAGGATCGTTCCCCTGCACCCCAGCCTGGGTGACAGAGCAAGACTTTGCCTCTAAAAATAATGGGAAGGGCAAGGCGGTGAGTTGTGGAGCCACAGGCTGGGTGAGGAGTGCTGAGTCTGCAGACCGTGTGTGCCTTCTTTCAACGATCCCTATCCTTCCCTCCAGCATTCCTCTTAGACTCTTAAAATATGCAGCTTCAGTATCTTTTATCCTAAATGCTTGGGACCAGAAGTGTTTCGGATTTCTCATTTTTTCAGACTTTAGAATACCTGCATTATGCTTACGGTTGATTATTCCTAATTCAAAAATCCAAAATCCAAAACGCTCCAATGATACTTCCTTTGAGAGTCATGTCGGTGCTCAGAATGTTTTAGATTTTGGAGCATTTCAGATTTGAAATGTTTGGATTTGGGATACTCAACCTGTCATAGTTTTACTTTTCTCTCTGCTGATCGAGAAACTATATATGCATAGGAGCGCTTACAGACCTCTCCCAGCAACTCAGGGACAACCCACTTCTGACGTCAGTCTTCAGACGTCAGTCTTCCCTCAGTTGGGAAGCACTGCTTAGGTGACCATATACTTTACTATGTAACTGGTTCACTTTAGGGAGTGAAAGAGGTTATTACCAATAATTAAAACCTCGGGAAAAAACAAGAACCAGGACTATTCTGTGCAAACCAGGATATATGATCACTCTAGGTAAAGATATTGGGTTGAGGCCGGGCACAGTTGGCTCAGGCCTGTAATCCCAGCACTTTGGGAGGCTGAGGCAGGAGGATCGCTTGAGCCCAGGTGTTCAAGACCAGCCTGGGCAACATGGTAAAACCCTGTCTCCACAAAAGAATACAAAGATTAGCTGAGTGTAGTGGTGTGTGCCTGTAGTCCCAGCTACTGGAGAAGTTGAGACAGGAGAATTGCTTGACCCCAGGAGGTTAAGGCTGCAGTGAGCAGTGATCACACCACTGCATTCTAGCCTGGGCAACAGAGAAAGACTCTGCCTCAAAAAATAAAATAAAATAAAATGAAAATATTTGGGGTTTCCATTAAAGGATTGTATAGAAGTAAGTGGTGTCATCAGATCCACATTATTGGAATTGAGCTACCCCCTCTCACCCTAACTTCTTCATAGAACAGTGAGTGTAAGAGGACAGGATGGTTTGGATGGTCTCTAAGGCTCTTCCCAGCTTCAGCCTCTTCTATAAATCTCTGTTTGGCAGGCATTTGAGCTGCAAGAAGGATTGAATAAAATGTAACCTCAAGGAACTTTTGGGGGCAAACTGCAATTTAACCTAAACTGTGAAGATCCTTACCAATATCCTGTGTTTTTAGTGGAAACCCTATAAAAGTGCCCAAGAAAAACACTCCCAAGGAACCTCCGCTCATCCACCCAACCAGGAAGGGAAAGGCGATGCCCATGAAAACATTCCATTGAAATTAAAGCCCTGCTGCGAGTCAGCCTCTCCCACAAGTCCTAGCCCTCCCTTCCTCTCTTTCTCCCTCCTCCCTTTCCTCCTCCTGACTCCAATGGCAAGCAGGTAGGGTGAGATTGGGTCCGTAAAAGCATGTGAGCATTCAGTAGCGTTAGTTGGGGCCATCATTTCAACTCCTGCAGCAACTCTCTCTCTCTTAAATAAAATCCTTCATGGCTCTCTAGTGCCTTGAGAATTCAGCACAAACTCTTGAACCTCTATTTCAAGATCTTTTGCTTTGTCTCCATCTTGTTCCTTGTGCACCCTTTCTCACAACTTAATTGGAATTCTTGCTAAACAAACTTTGCATATTCTCTCTAGGTGCTTACTCATGTTCTATCTACTCCTGACTTATTTAAATTGTGCCAATGAATTTCATCTCTTCCATGAAGTTTGGCTTTTCTCCTTTCAGTCTTCTTTTCTTCCAAGTTACTCAAACACGTATCTTTCAAGATACTGTACTTCTAAATAAAGATATAATTAATAGTGCTGGTATTTGTCTCTGAATTGTCTTCCTAAGGAACTGAACCCTGGTGTGGCTTAAAGCACAGCCTTGTAAAGGGCATCTGCATTAAGTTCAGCATCAATATAGTGAACTTCTGGGAGAGGGGGACCACCAGGTTGCCTTAGGAGAGGTGAATCTGCCTAGACTGGAAGTGGAGCAGATCAAAAAACTCATGCTGATCAGTAGTGAGATTGTTCCTGTGAATAGCCACTGCACTCCAACCTGGGCAACACAGCAAGACTCCATCCCTTTAAAAAAATTAAGATCTTCTCTTCAAAAGACACTGCCTTGAGAATAAAAATCTTCAGAGAAAAAGAAAATAAACGGAGAAAACATTTGCAAATCACAAATCTGATAAGGGAATTGTATCCAGATTATATGAAGAACTTTCAAACTCAATAATAAAAAAAGCAAACCAATTAAAAAATGGACAAAACATTTCAACAGACCCTTCATCCCTAAATAATATGATGGTACATAAGCACAGGAAAGGTGTATACCATTGATCATTTTGGAAAATGCAATTGAAATCGCAAGATATGAACCCACCACACACATACCAGACTGTTTAAAACTGAAAAGACTAACCATGCCAAGCATCGGCAAAGATGTGAAGTAACTAGAACTCTCACACACCTCCGGTCGGAATATAAAATGGTACAAATTATTTCACAAAATGATTTCTGAAGAAGTTAAACATGTGCCTAACATATGATCCAGTCACTTCATTCACAGGTACTAACCCAAGAGAACTGAAAGCATATGTCGATACAAAAGGCCTGTACATAAAATATTCAAGGCAGCTTTATTTGTAACAGTCAAAAACTGGAAACGGTACAAATGCCTATGAATAAGTGAATGGATGAGCAAAGGGTGATAGGTTCAGCCGGTGGATTACTATTTAGGAATACGATGAAGTAAACTATTGACACATGCAACAACATGAATAGATCTCAAGATGATTACGCTGAGTTAAAGAAAAGCCAGAGAAAGAAGAATTTGTCTCCTATGATTCCGTTCATTTACAATTCTCCAAAATGCAAACTAATCTACAATGACATAAGGCAAATTACTTGCTGCCTAGAGACTGGGGGAGGGAAGATAGGCTGCCAGAGAGGCAGAAAGGATCCTAAAGGGATGTGAGGAAACTTTTGAGGGAAGGGATATATCCACTATTTGATCGTGGTGATGGTTTTACAGTTGTACACATACGCCAAACTTATCACTTGCACACTTTTTTTTGCAGTTTATTTCATGCCAATCACACCTCAATAAAATTTAATGTTAAAAAATAGATGTAGTGTGTCATCTAGGAGCTCAGAGTCGTGGTCTCACTAAAGAGACGCTACCCGTAGAGAAGGGTTTTTGTCTGCATGTTTATTTTGTTTTAACATCATCTAGCCCAGCATTGCCCACAATCATCACTCAGCATCCGGCCCGACTAACTCACAAGGCACTGCTGTCCCTACAAAGTGTCCACACCTGCTATTTGATCATCTGGGTGAGAGGAGGGAGTCAACATCTATCTAAGTCGGATTTCCTGAGGCTTGTATCAATTGCTTCTGAACTGCAAGTGGCCCCATGGGGTAGAATTGAAAGACTGGTCCACAGGACCTTTGAGCTAGAAGGACCCTAGGGATCTTCTTGTTCCCACCTCCATCCAGTGCAGCGTTTAATCCACTGTGCCTTGGAGTGATCACCATCTAGTCTCTGACAACGTCTCCTGGGAAACTCCTAGTGTTCACCAAAAGTCAAGAAACTAGCTGCATTCCAATGGCAAGAAGCCAGGGTAGGACAAGAGGAAGGAAGAGAGCTGTCCCTGAAACCCACCAGGATCTTTATCCCTCCTTTCAGTGTGGCTCCTCAGGAGTCTCACAGTGGGAAGAAATCAATATATTTCAATAGACCAGTGCATTTCCTTTGACCTGTAATGAAGGAGGGTTGGGGAGAAGGGGAAATGAAAGGATTTGATAAATGAGACACATTTACCAACAGATTCTTTTTTTGGGGGGGGGGAAGAAAAGCATTTCTGGCTGGCTGGGCTAATTCAGTTTGGTTGGAGTGGTGTATATGTTAGCTCTGACATACTTTGGGCACATCCTTTAATGTTTCATTGCCTTTGCTTTCCTAATTGTGTGCATTTAGGACCAAGAGCCTGCGTTTCCTCCTTCTGATTAGTAACAAGACTCCTCACAACTTTAGGGGTCTAGGAAAAAAAAAAAAAGCCCTGCATCGCCAGACAAAACAGGACTGTACCCTTTCTGCTGCTCCTTCACACCTTCTCAAGCTTGGTGATTTCAGCTACTTCTCCAAATGCAATAATCTTATAAACTCTGTGCATTCAATCTGCTCCCAGGCAGGAGCTTAAACTCTCCCCCATTCGAAGTTTATCGGACACATCCACAGAGGCTTTTCCGGGAGGATGTTTACAAAGGATTGTTAGTGTTGCCAAGAAAAGAGAGAAGGGGGATGATAGGATTTCTGTAGGGCAGTTTCAGAGGCAGTGAGATTTTAACATGAAGAGGACCTTTCTTTACCTTCTAACACGTCCAAAGGCAGAAGGCAACAGGGGCCAACAGCGTCCTGGTGGGTGCGGTCCCTCCTAATCACTGGAGCCAGTCGAGTTTGCCTATTAGGTTAGCATCTTGCTCTCACTTACTGCAGCTGGAACCATCCCAGAGATTAGAGCTTGTAGCTCCACACTGCCCCACTCCTCTGCACTTTCTTTCACGGGGAAGGGAAGGAACCTCTTAAAAGGTGATGTCTTGTTGCAATAACCATGTAAGAAAAAAATGTATTTTCTCCGGGGAGGGGGAAATTCTAGAACATGCTAATCACCACGTCTAATAAATCATGTAACAAAAGCACAGGGCATTTTTAATATAAGTTCAGTAACATCAGAATGATTTTGAAGTTATGTATCTGTTAAAGTATTTACAACTCTGAAAGTCCTAATTGTAATCAATTTAAATGCATGTGATATTTGGTTTATTAAGCTTGGATTCATTATGTGAGACATTTCCCCCCGTATTCAAACATACATCAATACAGAGCTAGCTCTGGAGAACAACTTGACTTAACAAATCCCTTTAGAAGCTTTTTCTTGGCCGGGCGTGGTGGCTCAAGCCTGTAATCCCAGCACTTTGGGAGGCCGAGACGGGCGGATCACGAGGTCAGGAGATCGAGACCATCCTGGCTAACCCGGTGAAACCCCGTCTCTACTAAAAAATACAGAAAACTAGCCGGGTGAGGTGGCGGCGCCTGTAGTCCCAGCTACTCGGGAGGCTGAGGCAGGAGAATGGCATAAACCCGGGAGGCGGAGCTTGCAGTGAGCTGAGATCTGGCCACTGCACTCCAACCCGGGCGACAGAGCGAGACTCTGTCTCA
>NW_016805666.1:7846929-7865452 GCF_001698545.2 Rhinopithecus bieti
AGTTTTCATCATAATAATTAAGCAGGAGAGAAATGATTCCCAGTGAACCGCATGACAAGTTGTGTAACTGTAGTTAATTTTAATGAACAAGCTCCATTTTTGAATTGTTAATCTCCATTTCTTTCATTTTAGTCAAGACTAAAACTAAATGAATTTCAACAATGAGTTTCCCCTCCCCTTTCAATGAGCTCTTACATTTCAAGTACCTTATAGAGGAGAAAATGAATTTATCTCATTTTTTTGAAGCTGAGGTCTTCAATTGTAAGAAGAAAGACTTCTTATTCATGGCAGCGTCTCTGGGTGATGAAAAAGAAAATCTAAAAGAGACCTTCTAAAGAGAGTCCATTGCAAAGTGAGTGGGAGGTAGGGCTCTGTGTTGGGAGGAAGGGGAAGAGGCTGACGTTCAGCCGGAAATTTCTACAGGAGTTCAATACTTAGGGAAGCCATATTAGGCACAAGCGCTAACCTTTGAGTTATGTAACATATTAGCATGAAGATATCTTGGGCACCAAGTTTTATATTTGACAGCACTGTTTTCAGCAGAACAAATGCACACCTTTTTTTTGTTTCAATGAACGATTTTTAGAGCAGTTTTAGTCTCACAGTATCGTGTGTGTGTGTGTTTTAAAGAAGAAACACCATGTGTCTCAACATATTGCCAAGAAAGAGCTTCCGGAACAAAGAGCAGCAGTAAGATTATTGAATATTAAACCAAATCCGGGAGCAGGCTCCATTGAGCCAGGCTATTTCCACCCACCACTGGGTGGTAGTATGACTGAAACCCTCATTCCCAGGTAAATCGTCAAATCTCCCCCATTCTCTGCAGGTCACTGATGTCCCTGTCTGGGGAGTGTGTGTGTGTTTGTGTGTGTGAGTGTGTGTGTGTGTGTCTTTTGAATCACTAGAATGCTGTCACGATTGAATGTGAGCTGCAGCCATCATGACAGAGGGTATTGTTCTGACCTTTTCAATCAACAGCTTTCAATCTAGGGCACACAGAGGTGGCTTAGAAGGAGGTCACCACGGGGCATGCGGCCTGAACTATGGTCCTAGGCCTGAGTTTTCGGACACCACAGGATATGCATAATCAGCCAAAGGGAATGAAATGAAAGTTTCCCCTTTAAACTTCAATCATGCACATGCGTCCACTCCACAGTCCCACTGAAAAGGAAAAAGTTGGGGTCGCCTGGTGTAGAGGGTCCCGACCTTCACTGCCTAGAACCCTTCTGGGCTACAAGTTTTAAAAGGTCTTTGCCCACCAATAGGTTACTTTAAGTAATCATTCCATTTCTCATTTTCATTAATCAACTATTCACAGCAGCAGCTACCTTCTATCGAAGGCTCACCGTAGACCTACCCCAACGGCACCCTGAGGTTCAGATTCTTGTCCTTATTTTACAGGTGAAAGCATTGAAGTTCACAGAGATCAAGTAGCTCCATCAAAGTCACTCTGCCAGGAAGCAGATGAGCACAGGCTTGACCCCAGATGTGTCTGCTGTCAAAACCCAGGCAATGAATCACACTTCTATTTGGCCAGGCAGACCTTCTTGTTTGCATGAGGTAGTCCCCAGGGTTACCACACAGCCAAAAGCAAAGAAAGGAGGCATCTTCATCAGACTGCAGCCCTCCATATCCAGGCAAATGGAGGATTGCCATGAAGCCCTTTGAAATACTGAAAATTGCTCACAGACGCATTCTCTTTCTGTGGATTCAGAGATGGATAATTGCTTGCCATATCCCAGCCTCTCACTTGTGAAACAAGGACACAGAGAACAGGGCTCCCAGCCTCCTCCACTCTTAGAGACCCCTGGGAAAGGAGAGATCGTAGCTGGGCTTAGGGAAGACATTGCTCTATACTTTCTTTATTTTTCTTCAACGCGAAATTACTTTCCCTGGAATTCTATTCCTCACTGCCTGAGAAGTAAAGGCTTCAGTCTCAACTAACAAATATCAGAGAATTATGTTTTTTTAAAAATGTCTTCGGTTGAGTGATGTTACCAGTATGTGACCTGATGTCTCCAAGATTTTGGAGATCCCACATGCTGACTGCTTCTGGCCACTCTAAAACAATCTGGGAACAAAATCTACCAGCCAAGCAATACAAAGAGCAAGCTGGGCCATCCATCATCAGCAGACACCCTGACACGTGCTCCCTCACACTGCAGAGGCTGGGGTGGGCTGGAAGAGGTGGGGGCATTTCAATAGATCTTCCTGGGACTGCAAACATAAATTCGTACCCAGTTGGCTTTGGGATAAGTCCATTTTGAAAATAACATTTGAGGAGCACCGTGAATACAGCTTCTCTCTCGGCTGAAAGGGCCCAGGAGCTCAAATTTCTGTTGACTGTGAATTGCTGGGAGCTGGCCGGAGCCTGTTTGTCTCTGTGCCCCCACGGTGCCTAATGTACAACTTGGCAGACCGCAGTATTAAGGAAATACTGGCTTTATTACTAAAAATAAAGCCCAGAACCCCAGGGTTGGCAAGCTGGAGGGATGGGCGTTTGGGGAGGATACTGGGAGAACCTCCTTTTTATACCTAGGATCCCCTTCTCCTGGGAGTCTTCTGAAGCCCACCACTCCCACTTCCATGGTGGTCTCAGGGAAGGGTGAGGCTTCCCCTCATGGGCTGGCTCCAGTGACCTTCCAGGTGTGGTCTGGAGCCTGCTGAGGGGAGGCAAGGACATAAAAAAAGAAAAAAAAAAAAAAAAAAAAAAAAAAAAAAAAAAAAAAAGATTCCAGCAAGGAAATAAGAAACAACAGAGAGAGGCGACTGAGAGACCCAGTGAATGTTGACAAACTGGCTTTAAAATGGAGCTTACATGTCATCCACTCTGGGGCACCATGAACCTTGAGAAGCTGGCTTTAAAACGGGGCTTACATATGATCTGCTGTAGGCCACCGTGGACCCTTTCCCTGCCTCTGTGTGGAAGAGGACATATCTCACTCGTATCTCCCAGCAGGGCTGCCTTAGACCCCTACAGTTCTTCATGTCCCCTGGCCAAAGACACCCCTCACAAATCATTCAGAAATTCTACAAACATGACAGTAAAGCCTATATTTTTATAATATAGTTAGAAATTTTTTAAAAAAGGGAAAAGAAATAATATGCATGCTATTTGAATTATATTACATCATTAAGACATCAGAAACCAATAACCTAGAAATCTATAACTCATTTTAGGGCTGACCTCAGAGTAAAAAGTTTATTCTCTCCATATACTTGAGAAGCGCCCTGGACTGCAATGCTACCCTCAGATAACTTTCTATTTGCAACCTGGAAAGGAAAGAACAAAACAAATGCAGATGTTTATCAGATGCAGAGGCTGATAAGATAGCAATTACCTCCCAGTTCTACAGTTTCAAAATGTCATTAGTCAAAACAAACAACCTCCTGTTGAAATGTTAATAAATGTTGTAAATTTGAACATACAAAATAAAGTTATACCAGCTAAATATCACTTTTGTCTGCTTTATACATACTGAGTTCCACGTTAAACTTCATTTTTCCAAAAGACTTCTGTGTCTGAAAGTTCAAAAGCCCCTCTCTAGACTATTAAAGACAGGTTGAGGCTTTTCACCTGTTCCCCAGCCCCCTGAAACCTACCTACCTACACATATGTCCTCATTCTTGTAGCATTGTATAGGAAAATACATTTCAATGCAGTTTGACCCAGGGGATACAGTCTTGTGCCACATAAGTGACAGTGGTCTCATAAGATTATCCTGGAGCTTCTCTCTACAGGCCCATCTTAATCTTTTAGACTGTATTTTTACCGTACTATTTTTGTGTTTAAACATGTTTAGATACACAAATACCACTGTGTGACAACAGCCTACAGTACTCAATACAGTAACATACTATACAGACTTGTAACCTAGGAGCAATAGGCTAGATCACATAGTCTACAAGTATGGTAAGCTGTACCATCGAGGTTTGTGTAAGTGCACTCTGTGACGTTCACACAATGGAATTGCCTAAGCATACATTTCACAGAACGTGCCCCTGTTGTGAAGCATTGAATGAGTGTATTTGAGCTGGGGCTCTTATTGGGTAGGAAGGGGAAAAGGGAGATGGAGGCTAATATGATGAACATCTCAATTCATGCTCACGAAGCCCTTTGTTGACTCCCCACTTCTCTCCCTTATGATAATCTTCTTGGGTTTGAAGAACCATTGTCCACCTTCTAAAGCCAAAGAGTGTTATGAGTGGAGTCAAATACATACCTACAAACACTGAGGGAGGACAGTCTTCGGAAATGCTTTGAAGAATCATCTTCTTACGCACAGCAGCCCTAGTGACTGCTCGGATTACTGGACAGCATGTCTGCATATCGGGGCCTAAGTCTGCTTGTGCTGCTATAACAAAACGCCCCAGAGCAGGTGACGTGTAAATAACAAACCGATTTCTCACAGTTCTTGAGGCCAGGAAGTCCAAGATCAAGGTACCATCAGATTCAGTGTCTGAGAAGGGCCGGCTTTCTGGTTCATAGATGGTACCTTCTCACTGTGTCTTCCACATCCGTCAGAACAATTCCCAAGAAATAGTGGAAAAAGAGATCTCTGATCTCTTCAGCCTGTTGTAACAGCACAAATCCCTTTCAAAGGCCCCGCCTCCTAATGCCATCATATCACAGTGACGATTAAGTTTCAGCATACAAATTTGGGAGGTGTACAAATATCCAGCCCATAACAGGGCCAAAGGACCCTTCTGAACAACCTGTACTAACCCTGTCAGCAGTGGCAGATCCAACGGGTCTGCAGCAAACTTGATTCTCACCTCCTCAGAGGAAAGAATTCACCCAAGGGGCACAAGGGAGAGGGAGAGACCAAGACAAGTTTTAGACCAGGAATGAACATTTATTAAAAAGTTTTAGAGCAGGAATGAAAGGAAGCAGAGTACACCTGGAAGAGAGTCACGTGAGTGACTTGAAAGATCCAAGCGCAGGGTTTGGCCCTTGGCTTGGGGTTTTATACATTGGCATGGTGCCAGGGGCTATATCTCTTCTCCCCTGATTCTTCCCTTGGGGTGGGCTGTCCACATGTGCAATGTCTGCCAGCACTTGGCAGGGGCGGCATGTGCAGTGGGTTTATTGAAGTTGTGTGTGTGCTCACTTGAGGTGATTTTTCCCTTACCAGTCAAGCATTCCTAGAGGAAGGTCATATACCAGGTAAAGTCCGCCATTGTGCCTCTTAGTGCGCAAGCGTGGGTCCACTCGCCCACCTCCGGAGATCTTATCCGGAAGCTGCTGATCTTCAGCCTCAGGTGTTCTCTGTCTATTGGGAGACTGCCTTCCCTGGTGCTGGCTGTGAACAATTGTTATTTTTGAGAGTTTAAAAACCACCTCATCATCACCTGATGGTCACCTGACATTCCTGGGGGTGGAGGGGGGCCTCTCCTGCCCTGCTCATATCTGCTTAACTACCTACTCTAACAACCCCACAATTACATATAAGGACACTGAGGCCCAGAGAGGGGAAGTGGCTTACCCAAGGTCACACCACGCATGACCCTTTGCACTTCCTATTCCTCCCACAGTGCCTCACATTGTCACTTGTGATGAGGATCAGCTCTGAGGTGACATAGTTAACCTTCATTCTGAAAGATATTAGGAGTGATTTATATTTTTGAATGTGGCTAATGGTAGAAATAAAATGATAATGAGAAAGCAACACATACTTTCAAAGTGACTGTTCACCAGAGCTAACATTAAGCCTGATTTGATCATACCCATTAGAGATTTCAGCTGAACATTACGAGGATATTTCTTGGGAATTTGTCTGATGGATGTGGCAGGGTCAGCTGCTAAGGATAAAGAACTGTCACTGAAATGTCCAACTAGATAAACTTTTTTCAATTAGAGTTACGAGAGAATTTGTCATGCTACATGTAAATCAATTTATTTCTAAAATGAAGCAGCTACTTTTAAAAATTATTTTTTATAACGTAAGCTGTTTTACCTTTATTAGCCTGCTTTATCAGTTAAAAGGTGTTAGGGAAGGTAGACTTTATTTAATAATCATTTCACATGTTGGGTTTTATTAAAGTGAGTCACCTACATGGAGATCTTTAAGTCTGAAAGATGCCAGATGTGGTGGCTCACGCCTGTAATCCCAGCACTTTGGGAGGCCGAGGTGGGCAGATCACCCGAGGTCAGGAGTTCGAGACCAGCCTGGCCAACATGGTGAAACCCTGTCTCTACTAAAAATACGAAAATTAGCCGGGCATGGTGCCAGGCGCCTGTAATCCTAGCTCCTCGGGAAGCTGAGGCATGAGGATTGCTTAAAACCAGGAGGTGGAGGTTGCAGTGAGCTGAGATCATGCCACTGCACTCCAGCCTGAGTGACAGAGCGAGACTTCGTCTCAAAAAAAAAAAAAAAAAAAAGAAAGAAAAGTTTGAAAGACACCTCAGAAACCATCTGGTCCAACCTCTTTATTTTCCAAATGAGGTGGCTGTGATTCAGAGAGGGAAAGCGACAATTCCAAGGTCACACAGCAAGCAACATCAGAGCCAGGACTATGACAACTTCTCCAGACTAGGTCAAGGCTTTGTTTGATTAACAGCCAGTAGAGCTCCCTGTGCTGTAAGTTGCCGGAACAAGACTGCAGTATTGAAGATACAAAGGAACACAGTCCACTTTCTTTATGAATCCTTTTTTCTTATAAAAACAAAACATTTTCACTTACCCAATTTCAAAAAATTTTTAAATAGCTTATACTAAGACATTTGTGTACAGCCACAATACATCCCAGTGTTTTGGGAGGCCAAGGAAGGAGGATGGCTTGAGGTCAGGACTTCAAGACAAGCCTGGGCAACATAGCAAGACCCCATCTCTACACAAAAATTTTAAGAATGAGCTGGGCATGGTGATATGTACCTGCTGTCCTAGTTACTCAGGAAGCCAACACGGGAGGATCATGTGAGCCCAAGAGGCTGATGCTGCAGTGAGCTATGACCACATCACTGCACTTCAGCCTGCACAGCAGAGCAAGACCCTGTCTCTAAAAAAAGAGAAAAGTAAAAAGACATTTGTAATCAAAACAGAAGAGATGAAGAAAGAAAGCAAAGGTAAATAAGAATGTCCATATGATGCATGCACATGTGTACGTGTGTGGTCTGTGTGTGTGAGGAGGTGGCCAAAGAATACATAATTTGGGTAAAATTTAAATCTCTAATAAGAATGGTCACTGAAATTAATCTTCTTAATTTTTTTTTTTTTCCAAGACAGGGCAGGGACTCTGTCATCCAGGCTGGAGTGCAGTGGTGCCATTTTGGCTCACTGCAGCCTCAACCTCCTGGCCTAAAGCAATACCCTGCCTCAGCCTCCCAAGTAGCAGGGACTACAGGTGAATGCCATCATGCCCAGCTAATTTTTTTTTTTTTTAAGATATGGAGTTTCACCATGTTGCCCAGGCTGGTCTCAAACGCTTGAGCTCAAGTGACCCACCCACCGTGGCGACCCAAAGTGTTGGGATTACAGGTGTGAGTCACCGTACCCAGTCTGAAATTGATTTAGATCTGAATTTCCTGGTAATAGATTTTTCATTTGCTTGTTTATTTCCCCGCCAAAAAAAAAAAAAAAAAAAAAAAACCCTTCAATTGAGGTTTCTAAATACTCGTTTTTTTCTCGCCTCTGATCCCATCGCATTGCCCTACATACCAGCCTGAGAAGCATGGAGCAGAATCACAGCACATTGGAGCTGGAAGGCTCCTTAGACCCCGCCAAGTGCAGCCCTCCAGTTGATAGAGGCACACCTGGAGCCCCAGCGAGGAAAGTAGCATGTCACAGTCATAACAGAGTCCACAAAAAGGTAAAGGAGGGGGTGCTGTAGAGACACCAGAGCACCCCATGTCTGAATTTCAGGGATGTTAATGATTTTCTTAAAACCCCAAAACTCCTTTTTACAAATATCCTGAATTGCATAGCAGCAGACAGCATCCCTGATCCCCACTGGCCCCATTCTCAAGAATCTTGAGCCTGATGATCGTGGAACTTTTTCCTCCCACGGGGCCTTACTAGGTGCAAAGTCCTTTTACCCCTGCTGTGTCGCGTGGGACCGCAGCAGATCCCCGTGAGGCGAGAAGGCGGAGGAGAACATTGGGCCTCAGAGAACCGGAGACTCAGCCAAGATCACAGGGCCAGTCCGCGCTGGTGGTGGGAACTCAGGCTCCTGCAGCCAAAGACACTCTTTCTTCTCCACGCTGGGGGCTCCCTGGAAGCACGGCAGACAGTGAGCAATGAGCCCAGCCCGTGCACTCCATCGTCCACCGCCGAAAACGCTACAAGGATATTGCTGATGGCTGGTTGGGGTGCCAGCTTCATGGTCAAAGTACCATCTCTTAGATGCATAAAACATCTAGCACAAAGGGATTTAAGTAAAATGACTGTTTTATAAAGGGATATGTGTTTTAAAAGGGGGGAAAGAGTCGAGAGCTTTGTATTTCAAGTTTTGTGGAGCACCAATGGGTACCTTAACAGGTGACCTGCAAAATCCATGGCAGGCTTCTGGGCGTGAGGTTCACAGCCCTCAGGATTGAAGGGAATTAAGCGAAACTTCAAAGTGAGATTCACGGGGTCTGGATGAGGTAAGAACTCTTCGAAGCATAGGGAAAATTAAAGCAATTGACAAGCATGAGGCAGAAGAAAAGATCACCTCTGCAGTCCACGTTCTCTCTCTGGGCCTAAGGCTTAAAGTTTAAAATAATAATAATAATAACCTGGCATCTTGTTTTGATTTAAGTATGAAAAGCCGGTGTCTGCAGGCGGCTGCTGAGCTAAGCGCTTTTCCTGCTGGGGCACCCACGGAGGTGTTGTCCGAGGTGCGGGATAACTCGAAGCAGAGCCAGCCCAGCTGGGGGGCCGGACCCCCGTTTGAGTTTGCAATGCCGGCAGTTAGAAAAAGTGCCTCCAACTTGTAAACACAGCAAATTTGATCTGGAAGTCATTGAGAAAACATAAACACGGAGCCTCGCGCAGTCATGTTTACACTGTTCCAGCCCTGGTGAAAGATGAGCTCCCTGTGGAAGGACTTTTTTTTTAAGGCGCTTCTCTTTTTAAAATAAAAATCCCAAGAAGTATGTATTGCCACCAAGACCAAAACCCCAACAGAGACCACGAGTGCATGAACAAGTGTTGCTTAAGCAGGTGACAGTCATAATGTCACGTTTATTCGAGTTGTCTTCTGCAGTTGCAGAAACTCTGCTTTATCAAAAATCCATTGTTTTTGAGGTGGAAATTAACATGACTGGAACAGCGTCTAAAACTATATCCTTAGTTAAGAATATGGTTTCATAACTATTTCCTGTTTCCCAAGTCCATTCTAAATATGTAGTAACACGAACCAGGAATTTAGTTCAGTATCCCTTCATCCGACCAATAAATAAATGGAAGGCACAGATGGAGGAAGGGACTTACTTAAGGTCACAGAGCTTGTTAGTGTCAAAGACAAAAATAGGACAGCGATTTCCTGGTTTCTACTAGTTCATTCAGGACACGTCTCTTCCAGGAATTGCTACTGACACTTTTGCCCAAGGGCATTTATTAAATAGTGTGTTCTATATGGAGCAGGTATGGGCTTTATTTCACAAACTTGGCATGAAAGAAATGCCACATGATTTTTCTTTAAAAAAATTAATTCTGCTGAGGAGTCTCCAGTTCACTGGCTGGGTGAAGAAATTGACTAATTCAGTCATTAGTGAATAGGGGCTGTCCTGGAAGCAGCATCACCTACCTTGTGTGGTGGAAGGGATCAAGGTGTGGAAGTGGAGCAGCTTTAAGAGAGGCTCTGGTTTTCGGTCGCCGCCAGCACACTGACTTCCTCACCACACCCCAGGGCCTCTGCAGGCCAGCAGCTCCTCTGCTTCTGGGGTGTAGCCTCTGCAAGGATGGGGTCAGCAGCTTCTCCCTCCCCAAATTCTGCCTTCACCCCTGCAACCCTGGGAGGGAAGAGAGTAAGGCTTGGGATCTCCACACCATTCCTCTCTTAAGTCTGGAAGGACAGCTCCAGCCCACTTTTCCCTCCCTGCACCCAATTCTCCTTCTGTGCCCCAGCCTCTCTTGCTGCCTCCTTTCCTGGTTAGCATAATCTTCTCTAAAGCAAGGCCAGAATGTAAGAGAGAAGTGTTTTGAGGAACTCCCGCTTTCAGTCCTATCAAGCAGTCCTGAGACAAGGAAACCCAAATGCCTAACAATAGAATTCTAAATTAATATCTCAATCAATTATTCTGCCACTTAGCCATGCCACCTTAACCATGCAGAATTCAAATTCAAATCCTTTTACAATGAAAACAATAATGCATTTGCAAGTCTGACCATCCACAGGGCGTGTTCATTCAACTCACCCGCTCCTTTCATCCTCAAACACTGCAAAGTAGGTCTTTGTCACCCCTATTTTACAGATGAGGAGACCAAGGATTCATGAAGTGATGAGGTATTTGTAGCGACTTTTTCCTGGTCCTAAGAAGAGGATGGCAAGCCATGTGTGTTAGATATTCCCTGAACTTGGCCAACTCTCAATAAATCCACACTTGATCCCACTCTATGATACCTTTCCTCTTTCACTGCCAAACGGCCTGATGAACTTAGCTGAAGCTACCAGATACAACTTTCAACATCCTTCTGGGTGGATCCTCCTAGTTTTTGTTCACTCAGCTTCAAGGTTAAAAAAACAAGCAAAAAAAAAAGACCAAAGATCATAAACAATCTCGCTATTTTCGTGCCTCCTCAGCATTTGTAAGTTTTGGGAAAAAATCCAGTGAATGATAAAAAGAATTGTTTACATTCTCGAAGGCAATTTGGTTGAGGTCCTTGTGCCCTGGTGCCAAGACTTCTGAGACTCTCGGTCTCTATTTGTCCCCCTGCCTGATTTCTGGCCTGATTGGCACCTACAAAAAAGGCTGTGACATTCAGTGGCGCCAACTTCCTCATCTCCCTGGAGAAACAGGCTACAAATCCACAAGAGCATCCAGTGCGTCCAGTCACTCAGCAAACATTCATGGAGAAGCTACTGTGTGCCAGGCATTGTTCTAGGCATGGAGGGATACAGTCACAAACAAAACCAAGTCCCTGCCCTAACGGAACTCCTGGGAAGAGGGGATGCACACAACAGACATTAAATAACCATAATAAATAATGTTTCAGATCATGATATGTGATATGAGGAAATAATATTTCAGATGATATGTGGTAAGAATAAATAATATTTCAGATGATGGTATGTGGTATGAAGAAAATACAGCAGGGGAAGAGGATGCTCTACAGAAAAGCAGTCTTTCCAGGAGTGCTTAGGACGCTGGCTGCAAAAATTCACGCACTGCTAACGCCACTTCATCTCCCTTTACCAGTTTTGCAAGCAGGTGGGAAATATGAAATCGTCAGCACAAGTGTGCCCTGAAAGATGTCAAAGGCTGGCTCCATCCTCAAAAGCACTGCAACACTGAGGTCACCTGGTCCGGGGCAGGCGAGCATGGGGGACGCAGCTCTGGGTGGGTAGTTGGCAGCCCTGACCTTTGTTTTCCCGATCTGCCACCCAGGCTCAGTATGCCCTTCCCCGCATCCCTTCACCTCGCTGGATCCTCTGTACAATGGAATACAGTAGGTTGAGAGTTTCCTCTTTCCAGCCATCGTTTTCTCCTAGCACCATATTCTCTCAGACTTTTATTCCACATAGTCACTTTCTTTTGGGTTTAAGTAGGTTAATTTAGAAAAATGTCCCAAAGAGAGGGTTGATAGACTGCAGGAGTTCGAGGTGGAGATTGTTCCACCACATACCAGTCTGGGCGACAGAGCAAGAGCCCCCTTCAAGAAAAGAAAGAAAGAAGAAGAAGAGAAAAAAACAACCTAAAGAGTGGCTAGCAGACCTGGTCAAAGATCTGTCTCAGGAAGAAATGATGCATTCCTTCCCCAGCAGAAAATGAGAATAGCCATCTAGAAATCAGAGCTAAGCCTTTGCACACATTTTATCTGAGAGAGAAAATCTGAAAATATAACCAAGAGAATTTCGGAAAAGAACAATAAAGAGAATCTTATTTACTTACTTACAGCTTACTATACAGCTATAGGAAGCTGCTCATGATTTTGAATCATATTCGTGTATTGGTGTGGGAAGAGGCAAATAGATCAATGCACTGAAGAGCTTCTATGACAGCTGGTAAACAGCTACTGCCCCGAACTCTCACATTGCGTCCTGCTGACCCGGCCACCTTGGTCTCTCCCTTGGGACCCCTGACTCCTCACCCTCCAGCTATTGAAGACTAACTCCTGGGAGCTGGGCGCAGTGGCTCACGCCTGTAATCCCAGCACTTTGGGAGGCCACGGCAGGCAGATCACAAGGTCAGGAGATCGAGACCAACCTGGCTAACACGATGAAACCCTGTCTCTACTAAAAATACAAAAAAAATTAGCCAGGCGTGGTGGCGGGCACCTGTAGTCCCAGCTACTCAGGAGGCTGAGGCAAGAGAATGGCGTGAACCCAGGAGGTGGAGCTTGCAGTGAGCTGAGATCGTGCCACTGCGCTCCAGTCTGGGCGACAGAGTGAGATTCCGTCTCAAAAGAAAGAAAAAAAAAGACCACCATCTGGCCCAGCAGGGACCCCCGGACCCTACTTCAGCACCTCAGGCTGATGGCTAACACTGCACTGACCTGCAGACATTGCTCAATCTGTGTATTATCTTACCACTGAGCACTCTCAAACTCTCTTAATGGTGGTTTGTCCCTTGAGAGTATGATTTGGCAGTTTCTATGAAAATAAAACTACGCATACCCTTCAGCCCAACAATTCCACTTCCCATCAGTTTTTCTACAAATATTTACATATGCAAAAAAGCTGTACAACAATTTTTATTGCAGTAGTTTAATAACAAATAAGGAAGCAACAACAGAAACAAGCTTATAGTCCAACAATGAAGGCCCAGTCAAATAATAGTCTATCCACCGAAGACTGCACGGCTACTTCAGTGAGGCTCCCCACACCAACATCCTTCAGTGACCCAGCAATTCACTGGCTTAGTTAATGGAGAAGTCCAGAATAGAGCGGGTCTCGGGTTCTGTTCCATCAGTCCTCTGCTGCATTGGTTATTCTCTTAGCTCTCCTCTTCTCTGTGTGTCACCTTCATCCTTTGTTGGCCTCTCTCATCTATGGTGGTTCCAGGCCTGTCATCAGCACACAGCACAGCTCAGAGTGAGTGGGAGAGATCTTCTCTCCTACAGTTACATCCTGGGCTGCAGTGGGGTTGGAGCCGTCCTGAGCTCATTGCTGAGGTTTACACCTACCAGGGCCCGCCCCTAGAGCTGCTGATGAGGTCAACCCCACCTAGATTCCAAGGCTGCTCCCCAAGGGGAAAGGGGCAGAGTGGATGGGTGTGGGTTGGGGACGGGGGAGCCACTCAGTTTGGCTTGCCGGTTTGGTGACCATGTTCTAGAAAGCTGCCCTAAACTCACTGAGGGAAAAGAATGCATGGGGAACAAGAGTGGATGGAAACAGGAAGACAAGTTAGGAGGCGGTTGCTATGGTGCTGATCAGAAAGGGAGAAGGGCAGAGAGTCACAAGGTGCGATCGGCAGGGCTTAGGGCTGGATCACCAACTAAACTGCATTGGGAGGACTGAGAGAAGTTTCAACAAAGCCAAGACCAGGGTGCAAAATTTAAGGGAATGTCGAAAAACTCAGTAATCAAGATACATAATATTTCAATGCAATATTTTCTAAAATAAAAATGAATCCAAACATTTATGGTGTATGAAATATTAAAATTCACATAAAGACAGAATCTATGACTAGGCATTTTCCTTTTTGGCCTCAGTCTCCAAAGTGGCTCAGCATGGCACTCACTGGAGGATGACCCCCAGGTTACAAAATTGTGGTGCTTAAAAAAAGTTACTGGGATAAAATATTGGTTTGAGGTAGAAGTTGGTGGGCTTTATTTTAGCTGTTACAGGTATGTTCAGGCCTCTTAAACTGCAGCTGAGATCCATTTAGCGTAGGAATAAAAAACAATTCCTGAGATTGTGTGATCAGAGAGGGAGAAGAGAATTTTAGCTCAACACTGAGACCACCTAATTCACTGTCTTCTCAAAATGCACTGTAACCTTCACTTAGCTTCCCCACATCAGATGGAATGTGGCAGGAGGGAATTCCAGGAAAGATCCCACTGCATAAGCAATGTAAGTCATGGATTACACCATCCCAGAGCTCCAGCCAGGTGCCTGTGACAGTCATATAATTACACTCTTGTATTCATTAATTCACCAATTGCTCCTCCTCCTTCCACTCTTCCTTCCTCCTCCTCCCCCTGCTCTTCCTCTTCCTCCTGCTCCCCGCTTCTCTTCCTCCTCCTCCTCCCATGCGTCAGGATGTGGAGTTAAGAAATGATGATGATGATATTGGTGAGAAGGTGGAGAACAACAACATGCAGGATGAGAAAAAAACAAAAATGCTGAGAAGAAGAAAGGAAAGAAAAGAAAAACAAAGAAGAGAAAAAAGAGAAGGGAAGAAGAGAAGAAACAGGAAACACTGCTAAGTAGAGTCATTGATTTTTAAAATTATGAGCAAACTATTTTATGTGAGTTTTAGAGTTGAAAACTGTTCTCCTCTCCCGCTGCAGACTACGGTGGCAAACCTGAAGAATGATCACAGATTGAGCAACAACTGTTTTCTTTCTTTTTTTGTTTGTTTGTTTGAGACAGAGTCTTGCTCTGTCGCCCAGGCTGAAGTGCGGTGGCATGATCTCAGCTCACTGCAACCTCCGCCTCCTGGGTTCAAGCGATTCTCCTGCCTCAGCCTCCCAAGTAGCTGGGATTACAGGCATGCACCACTACGCCTGGCTAATTTGTGTATTTTTAGTAGAGGCGATGTTTCACTATGTTGGTCAGGCTGGTCTCAAACTCCTGAACTCAAATGATCCTCCCGCCTTGGCCTCCCAAAGTGCTGAGATTACAGGTATGAGCCACAGCGCCCGGCCTGTTTTCTTTCTTTTTTAGTGAGGAAAGAGGCATAAGTCTAAGGTTTATATAGCTGCCCTCAGCTGATGCTCGCAACAGGCACACTAGCTAGAGGAGCAGGAGGTGTTTCCTGTGCAGAGGTGGTGTTTGCATCGAGCCCCACAACTCCACAGCTTGGCTTTATAGATGCTCATTAAGTTCCAGGGAATAAAAGTATTATAAAGACTAGTGGCTAGAGGAAATAACTGCTATCTTTTCTTTAAAAGAAAGAAGAAGAAGTCCATCAGTAATGATACCATTGCTACCTTGAATCTCAAATTTAGCTATAACAATGGGTCTTAGACAAAAGACATGGCCTGGAGGACTGAGCCAGATGGAGCAAGCTGGGCAAGGAGTTTCTTCCAAGTGAGGCTACTGAACTGCAAATGTGGTCACCAGAAGAGGCAACCTCCCTGTAAATTCACAGTGTGCTGGCATTTGAATGAACATCAGCTGGGACCACTCCTGGGCCCTGGAGTCTCAATCACTGTGACCAGCAGCCCCTGAGGAGGAACTGTGTTCACCCAGCGGCTAGGAATTGTCCCAGTCCCTCAGTGGGCCAAAGAGGAGGCCTTTTCAGGGGAAAGCCAGGGCATTTGTGTCTGTGCCTTGTCTTGTAAAGAATCATTTCAAGTTGAAATTATTTTTAATCAAAACAATAAAATCCCACTGGTATACTTTTGATGGCACAAGTTTGCACTGACTAGCCTTGAATCTGGAGTCAGGAGGCCCCGTCCACTAATTTATTGGGTGACCTTGGGCAGATTACATCCTTTCTCTGGAACTCAGTTTTCACATCTATAAATTAGAGATAATATAGATAATAGAATGTAGACCCCCTTTGGTTCCCAGATATAGATGCATCAACGTGCTATAAGAGATTTTCACCAAGCAGGAGAAGGAAGTGGGGACAGTTAAGTCCATTTCCTGGGTCAACCTCCAGATTCTGATTCCATAGGTCCAGGAAACTCCGGGCCTCTGCTGACAACCAGCTGTTAAGTAATGTTAAGTAATCCCTGGACTGAAATGGCCTCTGCAGCCCGTTCTGACCCAGGAAAACCAGAAACAACCACTAAAAAAAGATAACTATAAATTACATCAAAGTCATTTGGGGATAGAACTTCCTTTTAAATGGTGTGTAAAAGGAGGGCGGCATGGCTCACAGATTTCAGAAATATTTCAAAAAGTACTGCTCCTGATAGGAAATGCAATCTACATAAATAAACGAAAGGAAAAAGGCCTTTTTTTCCCTTTAGTTTCCCCTCAACTTTAACACCTTAAGTTTCTACAGGAAGGGTAGCAGGGGCAGAGAGTGAGGGAAGTCTATCTCCCTGACGATTCCCTAAACTGATTGATTGTAGAGGTCACAATAGTCCCTGTCTGGGCCTGTTACAGTTTGTTAAGCTCCGCTAAGCTTAGGCATTAGGAGATCCTTCATTGGAACATTTGTGTTAAAGGGAGGAGGAGGAGGAGGGGAGGAAGAAGCTGCCACTGCTTTGTTTTTAGCTCTAGAGCTGCCTGAGGCCTGGTCTCAATCCTGGGACATGGTTCTGTTTGTCTTCCTTTTCTATTCAAGTTGCTGCTGTTCCAGGCGTTCTCTGCCCCATTGCTCAGTGTTTGTTTATGGCAGCGAAGTAGAAAATTGTAATGTCTGTAATTGTTATTGGTTTGCTGATTGTGTGACCACCTGGTTTGCTGGATTCCGGACAAAGGCAGTAAATCCTCCTTTAAGGCTAAAGCTGTGTACTTTAGGAGGAGGAAGAGGAGAAGGGGAAGTTTGGAGGTCTTTTGTTTGTGTTTGTGCATTGTTTTGTAAAGAATCATTTCAAGTTGAAATTATTTTAATTGAAACAATAAAACCCTGCTAGTACATTTCTGGTGGCACAAGTTTGCACTAGAAGGAGGCCTTCTTTGTTTTTTTTTTTTTTTTTTTTTTTTTTTTTTTGCAATGAAATGCCCTGAAACTGAGGAATTCCTCAATAAACAACTTCATACTTGATTTGCTGTGTATGAAGTTGGATGTGCAGTTTCCAGATGTTTTCCAAAAGGCCCTGTGCTCTGAGGTACACAGACTGCTTCGAGACATCCCTCTGGTCTGCAGAGATCCCACAGCTGTTTTAGTAAAAAATTATTTTCTTTTAATTTCATAAAATGCCACATTCAACACGCACCTTTCATCCAGAGAGACCTTAAGATGTTCAAAGGATTCAGAATTACCGACCCATCCCCTACCCTCTGGAGTCATACACAGAAAATATTTAACATCTGTACTGCTGTACCACCCAAAAGTTTTAAATTGAAGGAAGATGTGTTTCTTGCACTAAATTACCAGAGGAATTTTCAAAGTAGAACTCAGTTACCTAGGTTGGTCAGGACGTCACTGCAGGAAAACCCTCCTTTTTCTCAAAGCGCTGAGGCACAATGAATGAGCAGCCAGCCCTTCCCCTGCCACTTGCCCCAGAGATGGTACTACAAGCAGTACCGGTTTCTAGCACTCAGCTGGCTCTGATGTGGTTAATAATAATAATATTGGCCAGGCACAGTGGCTCATGCTGTAATCCCAGCACTTGGGGAGGCCGAAGAGGGCAGATCATCTGAAGTTAGGAGTTCGAGACCAGCCTGGCCAAATGGTGAAACCCTATCTCTATTAATAATACAAAAATTAGCTGGGCCTGGTGGTGCATGCCTATAATCCCAGCTATTCGGGAGGCTGAGGCAGGGGAATCTCCTGAACCTGGGAGGTGGAGGTTGCAGCGAGCCAAGATTGTGCCATTGCATTCCAGCCTGGTGACAATAGTGAAACGCTATCTCCAGATTAAAAAATAATAATAATAATAATATTATTATTATTATTACAGTTGGCTCCACTGAGTGCTTACAATCTACCAGACCTTGAGTCCAATGCTTAATGTACATGGTTTCATTTAATCCTAATAAAACAGCAACTTTATTGGGTGAATATTGTTACTATCCTGATTTTCTAGAAGAAAAAAAACTTACGAGGCTCAGAGAGTTAGTTCAGTTGTTGAGTCAAAGATTACAAAGCTGGGAAGTTAGAATTTAAACCCCGTTTTGTCTGCCGTGCATCCATGCTATTGGTCACCATGCCCCACTCATCCTGATGCTACAAGGTGCTGAGGTATGTCCCCCGATATAGTGCGTCTTACCAAGAACCTGTTATGTACCGAGTTGTGGGTTAGGATCAGAAGTGGGGAGGAGGCTGGGCGTGGTGGCTCATGCCTGTAATCCCAGCACTTTGAGAGGCCGAGGCAGGCGGATCACCTGAGGTCAGGAGTTCAAGGCCAGCCTGGCCCAAATGGTGAAATCCCGTCTCTATTAAAAATACAGAAATTAGCCAGGCGTGGTGGTGGGCACCTGTAATCCCAGCTACTCAGGAGGCTAAAATGGGAGAATCGCTTAAACCCAGGAGGAGGAGACTGCGGTGAGCCAAGATCACACCACAGCATTCCAGCCTAGGCAACAACAGTGAAACTCTGTCTCAAAAAAAAAAAAAAAAAAAAAAAGGGGAAAGAAAAAAACCAAAAAAAAC